>NW_010098523.1:1172-28798 GCF_000699245.1 Pterocles gutturalis
CTTGGTCATCGGGTGGGGGGGCAGTATCACTGTGTATCACTCATTTGTATATTTGTATGTAGTATTATTTTCAATATGATTGTAGTTTAGTTATTAAATTGTCCTTATCTCAACCCACGAGTCCTTTTTTTCCCTTTAACCCTTTAATTCTCTCCCATATCCTCAGCTGGGGGAGGGAATTGCATGAGCGAGTGTGTGGTTTGGCCCCCAGCCAAGGGCTAGCCCATCACAATGACCCAACAAAACCCTCATGCTGCTTTCAGCGTTCAGGGTGCTCAGAGTGGCAAATTCAGGATAGCCCAGCCTTCAGCAGTCTTGATCTTTAAAGTATGTGACAGGTACACATTTTAAATATGCAATTTGACCTTGCATAAGAACAAAGGTTAGAGAGGTAAAATGTAACAATTTAAGAGATCTTTCTTCTCAAGGACTGTGTGCCCTCTCATAAATCTCTATGGACTAATAAGACTCATATATCACTCCCAGTGCAATGTACAGGACAGAATTAACTGTAATTCTTGCTTTTTCTTTTAAAAGAGAATTAAGCTTTGAAAGACGCCACATAGCAGCAGCAAGTGATAACCTCTGTTTATTCACACCTAAGTATTTACATACCTAGTGGTGCATCTTTCATTATAATAGTACATTACAATTCTTTAGGTTTTGACCTGTAAGAAATAGCTCTGAAGGTGAAAGATTAGTTTTATCTCCACATCAGTTCTTTGTAAAAGTGAACTGACAAGAAAGTGCAGCAAGGATGCTAACTGGGAGGAAGACAACTGCAAGGAAAGGGATCAGTTTTGATATGCAACAACTACTCCACCCATGAGCTGGATAAGGCTATCAATCCATTTCAAAATCTTTACAAAAAGAGCTTGCCCTCAAAATTACGTTAAAATGTCATGACCTTCACTACATGCACATAAGGACCTTAAAACTTCCTTATTCCTAACTAATTGCTCTGACGAGTATAAATACATAACTTTTCACTGTTGTTTAATTTAGCTGCTTCTGAGATGAATGTACAGGCATAATAAAATAGGAAAATACATTTGCAATGTAAAACCATCACTTATTTTTATTTTACCAAAATTATTTTTTCTAAAGTAAACCTTTCTGTCTGATTAAACATATTAATACAGAATACTCCCATTGTGGTATACAATGTATTTGCTTTTATGATAACAAGTAAAACATATTTGAAATAAAAACAAAGATTTTTCACTGATTATTCTATGGATTGATATGTGAGTATTAAATCTGTAAGATGCTGCTCCCCAGAGCCTTAGGAAGATATATCTTATTTTTGTCACCTTCCTTACACACAGAATTCTGTGCAAATGAGTGCATTCACACTATTATACTTCTCTCCTAAAAAAACCCATCAAAATCATTGTATTTTTTTCTCTCACTATAGCAATTTCCATTGCAGACTCCGTTGTTAAATGGAAGACAGGGTTATGACTTCCTACAAGAAATGAGATGAGCTATTAGTCTGAAGTGGCAGGACCTGACTTTGCATTTACTAAAGACAGCAGTATGTACACACACTGAAAACTCACATTCATGCCTGCATTCCACAACAACCACGAACAGCTACCTGTTTTAGCCAACTACCCTTTATTTTATTTGGCTTTGTGTTGTTTGTATGTATGCAGCTCACATGTTTCCAGAGTGTTAATAGTGTAATGGCATTCCCCCCAAAAAACGATGGGCTTGTATTGCGTAAAAAGAGGCACCTAGGAGCACAGGATGTCAGAAACACAACCCATGAACCAATTCAAGGGCAGCCGTACTGTTTCTAAGGTGAGGTACTCCACCTTGGAAGGCCACGCTGCACTCCGCCATATGGTGGGTGCAAATGTCAGCAGGAGCTGCTGTGCGGTCCTGGGAAAGGAGCACACTGACTGTGTCTACCCTCTGCTAACATTTACACAAGGATGACTACACCGTCCTGGCTGATCTCTTGATTCTGCTTCCTGCCCCCTGTCTGCGCAATCACTCAGTAACCGCAGAGCCCTGTACTGCAGTGACCACGCAGGCTTAAAAAGAAGGCGGCAACATTTACATATTCACGTCACTGTTGTCATAAATACAGGCTGTGGTCAGAGTCTCCGAGAGTCTCCTCTGAATCAGAATGTAAGTGCTGTCGGAGTGTGCAAAGTCAAAAGTGTGCAGAAATGTTAAGTGAATTTATGAGCTGTAAATGGAATTGAATCAATGCAAAATTACATGGCTGATCATTTCCACGTTTCTTAATACCCTGAGCTTTTTAAATACTATTTTGTTTGGTTATTCATTACTTTGAACTATTTTGTAATTTTATAATGTATCTATATCATACATACAGACTGTACATGAAGTATGTCAGAAACACATACCAGCCCATAGATTTTTTACGATCATAGTGACTTCTGATATCATAGTGCTACTAAGTTAAAATCATGTGGGTGTACTGGACTTTCAAACAACAGCAGTAACTATTTTTCTTTTTCTTCTCTTTGTATTAAGGCTTTGAGCTGACATTGTGGAATAACTTCAGCAGCCTGGGAATAATGATGCACAAGGCAGAGAAACCAGTGCCCCACACTGAGAGCAGGTGAGAGCACACAGACAGAGCTGGGCCACGCCACCAACAGAACCCTCCCAGTCTGTTTGCTGTATGAGACAGTCACATACACAAGATTCATTTCAGAGGACTGGCAAGACTAAGGGGAGTGAGAAAAATAAATGGCAAACAACATAGATTAAGCACTGGCTTATGATTTTAATTGTGAGCCACTATTATTCATATTGATACGCAGGTGATCATCAGAATAAATTGGTAAGGTTTTTTATTTCAGTAAATGAAAGCAGCACAGTTCTATTTGTTCAACCAATTGGTCACATTTGATTAGTTTAACTACTTTAAGTCTGAAATAAGAATTCAAAATAACCATTTATAACACCATGAGCTAAAAGGAGAAATTTTTTCAGGATTGCCTTCCTTCCTGCCCCAGAAGATCTCTGCTGGGGACGATCTCTCTCTATTTTGTTATTCTTTTTATGCTGGAGATGTTCTCTGTCTCTCAAGCTTTGCTTCTCTCACCTCTGCAGGTGCTCAGTGACAACTTCAGTCCTCTGAATCTCTCCCTAGACCTTTGCAGTACAAATCTTTCACTGTTGTCTCTATGAAGCCCCCGGAGCCTTCTTCAGAGGCAAGGAGAAGTTGTAGCATGAAGCAGTTCTACTGTTAAACACAATTCAAAAAACATTCAAGGGAAAAAGAAGTCAAGAACATGAAGGAAATAACAGTGTATTTCTGCTGCTTGCTTTGCAATCTTGTCAAAGAAGGTCCGATCTGGTCAGAGCCTGACTGACTTGCTTTTTTGCACAGCAATTTATTTTAAATTGGGCATAGTGAGTCAATTCTGTGCATTTATGAATACACACAGCTATCGCAATCTGCTTGAGCAGCACAGAGGGGCTCAGAGGACTTGCTGGGTAGACATCCACTGCACAGAAGGCATCCCAAGCAGGTCACAAAAACACTGCTAATGACTATACCATGGAGCGAACATTCATCTCCTTTCAATGAATTCTTTGTGAGCATCAAAATTTCAGGCCCAAGGGTATCTTTACCTGGAACCCACATAAATTCAGACTGAATGCAAACTCCTGTTCAAAACCAGACATATTTCAAACTGTTGGAGCTGTCAGTGTAGTCTCAAGCCTGCAAACAGAGTCAAGTGATAATGTTAAATGGACAAAAGGTTCCTGAGAGTGCTGTTGGCTTTTCTTTAGCTCTGAGAACCCTTTGCTCCCTCTGGAATAAATGTGCATTTGGAATATTCAAACCACACAGGGCCTGACCTTTACTTGCACAATCACACATCTCAACTGAAGCCCGGTTGTAGGACTTCTTTAAGAGGCTTGTTTTCGAATGGCTTTGGGACATAGCTGAACACCAAACATTTAAAGTTATTACAACTACACAATAGTCTGGATGGAAACCAGGACAAACAAAAAGTATGTCTCAAAAAGTTTTGAAACATTTTTTCAAGATCAATTTTCCCTGAAAAAAATAATCCAAATTTACTTGTGGGTCTATTAATAAATTTTAGTTATTAGAAAGTCATCCTACATTATTTTCAGTGGTTCATCATGTTTCTCACCAACAAAATAGTGAAGCCATTTTAAAAGGGAGAAAAAGGGCAGAATTCTGCAGTGGGAGTGGGAAAGGACTGGGCTAGATGCCCCTTTATTTCTTTTCCTATTCACATGTTTGTCTTGCTAAACATTAACACTACATCTCTGTTATCTTTCTTTCTTTTTGACAGATGGAAGTGTTGAGAAAGAGGTAGAAGCCAGGGCCTCTCATTACAAAAAGGCATGGACTTTAAGAATAAAACACAGCAGAGACCTCAGGCTTCCCTCTTCTTCTAGCCGCAGCACAGACACCTCGCAGCTCCCACACCCTCACAGGAAAGCCTGCTATCACAAGCATTATGCAGATGGTAGTGCATCTCTTTCCAGCTGACTCTGTTTCTCAAATCCTGGTGTCCCACATGCCCTCCTGGGGTGCTTTCCAGATCTCTGCCCTTTACGTAGGTAGGCTGATGAAGACAGTAAGAGACTGGGCTTAGCTAATGAGCTTTTGAAAAGATTTCATAGGCCATCAGAGAGAAAGAGAAATGAGAGGGGGAGATTTGTTAGCTCTTCTGCTCCAAGTTGCCAAGTTATCCTGTCACAGCTTTTTGACCTAAGAAGGAAGCTCTGCAGTCTTATTTTCTCCAGTCATTGTATCAGTCATGTCTTGGAAGATTAAAATTTAATAAAGACCAGTGTCTAAAAAAGAAAAGCATGAATAATAGAGCAAATAGAGCAAAAGACTGAGCTGCCTTTATCCAGGGATATGATACAGGCTGTCAACCACAAGGAACACTGAAGGAGCAGAGGCCCGCAATCAGGTGTGTCACCCAGCGGGGGGGCAAAGAGGCATGGGGACAGCAGGGGAAGTCATTAGAGGTGGGCTTTGTTGCCCAGTTCTGAGGATTCAAACAGGGACACACCATTCTTTTCAGCTGGTTGTGAACATCTATGACCCATGTATGTCTTTGGGAAAGCTGGACCCTTTCTATAAAGAAGAAACACCTTCCTCCACCCCCAGCAAGCCATATGTTCTTGGGCATGGGAGCTTTATGCTGTGTATCCAGATGTTAATGTCAGTACTCTCCTGCAAGGTAAGTCTCAACACATGGAAGCTGGAAGGGGTCACCTGAAATCTGGAGATAAAAAAAATTCACGCCATGGAGGCCAGTGAAAGATTTCCACGGGAACATCAAAAAAGTGGTAAAGTCTATTTCTGTGGATGGACATACACTTGCTCTTTCCCCTGTTTTCATTTTTTTTTCTTTTGTTGTATCTCTCTCTGATTCAAAGGTGACTACTAAGTTATTTCTAGCAGATGATCAGTTACATCAGTAGCCCTTCAATAATTTGTCATGAATTCCCAAAGCAAAGGAAATTTTGCTGTGGATCTGATGGACATTTACATCATTAATCTTCTCCCTTGCCTTCAGGAACACCTGGATCTTGAAGCTTTAATAAAAGCCTAAATCCGTGTAACTCACATGATCAGTTGTGCCCTGTCTGCTGGGTGGGTTCAGAAGAGAAGGGGAGCTATTTCAGTGTGGACTCTGCAGGCTCCAGGCTTCACACTGAAGTGTGGGATTTGATTGCCCTCATTATGGTGGTTGGTGTAGTGACTTTGATTATAGCCATAACATCACAAAGGACTTTGTAAAACCCAGAGTTTGTTCCTATGATCTCCTGTGGTGGTAAATTATAGTATGAATACACAATGTGGCAGAAAGTAATAATCTTGAGTAATGTAGCTGATTTTATTGCTCTTTAATTTCATTAAGTGTATTCTTGTCAGGCAAGGGATGGGCTTTCAGCTCCTAGGAGCAGATGCTCGTGTCCTAAAGCTAGACCTGAAATACTCATCATGAAGACAGAGGCCATTTGCACAGTCTGGACCCAAACAAGGCGTCATATTGGCATTTTGGGTCCAGAATAATTTCTGTTCCAGAACAGATGTATGAAAGAAGACAAGTACTGGTTTATGGTCTGTGCATTTCTGTTCTTTACAGGCTGACGTCTCCTCCCGTTCTGCTTGCTCGTGTCCATGGAGAGGAAGTCCAGCTGGGCTCACCTGGCAGAGGTGAGCAGGCAGTGTGACCTGGAGCAATTTGGCAGAGAGCTGCCCACAGAGAGGGTGCCCAGGGACAAGCCTTTCTGTGACCAGCTGTACTTCAGCTCCTGTCAACAGCAGGCTGATCCCACAACATCGCGGAAGAGGGAAGTTAAGTCCCTGCAGAGAAATGTGGGTTTACACTAATATGACAGACGTGACACTGAAGAGACTGAGGCAGAAGCCTCCATTCTGCTGACTCCTCTGTAAAACATCTGGGAAAATCATGATACACAAAGTACTATTTCTTAAACTAATAAACTAAGGTTTCTCGAAGCTTGTGTGTAGGCATATAACTCCACCGTATTATTGGTAAGGACCTAGACCCTCTCACTCACACACAGATAGAGGAAGTCTGTAAGAATTTATAAGAAAAAATACACACTGGAATGAAGAGGATTGCCTTTTTATACAGAGGAGAAAAGAATTTTGCTCCCAAAGGTCCCTCTTTCTATTGGGTATTAGTACTAGGAATACATTTTTCATTCCCAGGGCATGTAGAAAAGGTTATTGTATGTTATGCAGTGAAGTGTATCCCAATGCAGAACAGATTTACTTCACTTTCCATGTGACTTTCTTTCCAATTAATGTACTAAGGAGGATAGTAAACTCTGTAAGTCCTCCCCCCTCCACCTCACCCCCTTAATTCTGTCTTCCCAATTTACTAAAAATCTCTAAAACCTATTGTGAAATTGAATCAAAGGTTCATGATGAAATGGTGGAGAAGAGAAGCAGCTTTACCGATTATTTGTAAAGACGCATTTTCTCTCTTTCACAGCAAAGTCTGAATTGCACCGTGAGGCACAAAGACGAGATGCTCATCGTTTAGCCCAGGAAGAGACTGCAGCTCCACCCTGCCTGGAGGAACATTTCAGACCTCGCCAGATGGAACTCTGAGACTCTGGCAGAGTCCGAGTTTTATGATTTTTCAACTGCTGATCCTGTACATAGTACACAGAGGGACCCCATGTCCAAGATGCAGTACAGGACTGAGGTTTGATTTATTCTTCCAATGGAGTACAAGGGTCTGACTCTGTGCTTGAAGCACCTTTCTTTGCTGCCTTGCCTTGCCACAGAGGGCAAACACAGGACTTTCCTCTGCCTTGGTGAATCTGAAATTTGGTAGAGACTGCTTTAAGCTGCTCTGTGGGATAAGATGAGACAACAGTTACTGAGGGTCACTCAAACAGAGGGTTTATTATAAAAACTACACAGATCAATTTGGTGTGTCTCTAGTGTTCTTTTCTATCACCATGTTCAGAGACTTCTGGACGTATTGCATAAATTATTAAGGTTTGATCATCCATTCTTTATGTGGAAGACTCTAGATTAAAAACTGTGTGATTATGGACAGGTATTAAGGTAATAAGATATTTTACTTCAAAATTGAGTCATCTGGTACATTTTTATAGATCACATAAATATCGTATCAGGGAAAATTTGGATGAAATTTGAAGAAGGAGATCGCAAAAAATTAGTTGGAGGAAGTCCTGAAGTGCCAATACTCACATGTGCACACATTTCCATTTTGTGACACTGGTGTGGTAATCTATTCCAAACTGAATTCTGAAAATAATATTAGTTTATACAAAAGCGAGAACCTATATACATTCACCATAAAAGCAGAAAGTTCTGTCCAACTAGCTGATTAACAGCTAGGTTTTTTTATAGCTCTTTAATATTTTTTCTGTTACATCCCATTAGTGTGTTCTTAGAGAATAAAACAATTTAAATACATAATTCCAAATAAATTAGCTTGAGATTTGACAAGCCATTGATTATATATGAGATAAAATGTATTGAGAAGAATGAAAAAATTAGCAAAGCCTAAACTCCTTTATGTATATCTTAGTTATTAAAGCAGTACTAGAGAAGGAAAGCAATACTTATTATTATAATTCCCCTTAGAATTATGCAGTGGAGGGAACTAATTCCTCATATGTGTGCAATATTGCTCTCTACTGGTGGCTTTCTGGATAAGAAGAAACACTCTTTAACCAAAGAAGCCTTCATGTGGTCTATCAAATTCTGAGTCTATCTGTAAGGTGACAAACCAATTCCTAAGAGGACTGATTCCCCAGCAGCATCCGGCTGACTTTCAGGATTGCTGCTGGATATCCAGCTCCTTCATCACAAAGACTAAATACAGAATCAAGAGTGAAAAATTTAGGTGGCACAGTCTTTGAAAATCATTCCAGTGGCTAGACATCTAAGAGGAGACAGTATGAAATTACAGCAATAAGGATAATACTCACTGTGAAATAGAAATGAACTCTATTATTGATATTAGTGAAAGGAAGCTTCTCTTTGCCCACATAGAATAGGTTTGCAATTCTGTAATAAATACAGTACAGTTCTAATCACTGGACCCCAGGTACAAATGTATAATTTAACTGAGAACTATGCCTGCCATCTAAAGCCTTTGGTATCACTATTTTAACATTCCAGAAATTATTACTGAGTGGAAAAAAAAAGTATGAAGGAAACAGAAAAGGTGGTGTAGATCCCACTTTCATTAAAATTGCTGTCTGTAATTGTTTCCTCTAGTCCCCATAGAGTTTCCTAGTGATTTCTTAACCTCAGAGTTATTACACTGTTGGAAGTCAATGAAGGACTTCCCTCTCTGATGTATGTATGTGGCTTGCACACAAACGTGCTAGAGATGCGCAAGTGATGAAAGGTGCAAGTTGTAAACCACAACTACTTTCCCTCCTGTTCATCCACAGCCGCAGCCACTTCCAACCTCTCAACCAAAATGCTAAGTGAATCGCAATGTGTGCTCTCAAAAACCCACTGGAAGTCCGGCAATAGTGATTTCCCTCAGAGAGACCTAGAAGCTTACAAACCTGTTCCTGACTGCAAAAAGGAAGGGAAAAAATTATATTCTGGGGCATGGTGAATAGTTAAAGATGGTTCTCAGTTTGAACACTTGTTAACTAATCTGAATAACTTTCCTCACAGTCTGATAGACATAGGAAAGTTTTATAGTGAAAATCCATATCTTTTCCACTTTCACACCATCCTTTTTGAAACAGAGACCAGAACTGCATACATGCAGGCAGTACTCAAATACAAGTCTGTCTGGGTAGTACTCAGGGGCATAATGATGTTCTCTATTTTCCTTCCTAATTAAATCCTTATAATTCCCAACACTTTTTCATAGAACTACCATTACTCTAAGGTCCTGTCTGCAAGCAACAGTGGTCAGCTCAGACCTTATTTTATACGCAAAGATAAGACCTTTTTTTTCCCCAGATGCAGCACTTCACATTTACACTGAATTTTACTTGCTAGCTTAATAACCACTCTTGTAAGGACTTCATGCAGTTCTTCACAGCCAGGTCTCATCTTTCACCTTCTGCAACCTACCAGCATCAGCACATTTTGCCATCTCACAAGTCCCTCCTTTTATGAATCATTTATAAGTGTGAGCAGTAAAGATCCCAGCACACATCTCCAAGAATCCCCTCACGACCATGACACTCCCCTCATCAACCATTTACCTATACATTTTTTTCCCAACTTTTAGTCATTCTTTTAAATCCATAGAGTACCCTCCCTTTTATTCTATGGCACCTTTGTTTCCATAGGAGTTTTTAAGAGCTGTTGTTAATAAACCTAGTTGAAAGCCTTTTAGAATATGGTATACACCAGACAGGCTTTGCAGTATCTCAGGATTCAGTGGAAGTGGAATAAAATCATTACAGAACAAAGTAACAACATATAACCCAGGCAAGTACCCTACATCATGGTGACCTGCTCTATGCAGCTAACCTCCCATATGCGGGGATGACGAAGAGCCTTGACTGGTAGCCTGGACTGGCACTAAAACAAAAAAATCTTGGCTAGAGTTTTAAAAGACCATCATCTGCAGTATTCCCTACTGATGAAAAAAATGTTCAAGGACCAGTCACAAATCTGACCCTTAAGGTTTAGCTAACCTGCCCCCAAGACTGCTAGAGCTCATCTTTTCACACAACTTTACTTGAGGCTTCCGCAGAGATGTGAGGCAGGGGAATAAAAGGAGCTGGTAATGTCACAGAAATTTTCAGAACATTTTCTCACTGTTTACCAGAACATTTTCTTGTGCATTTTGAGTATTTTAATGTCAAAACATCATTCTTTTATGAGTTGAACCTGGTACAAATCTAGACTTCCTCAACTTAAAATAGTAAAAAAGCAGAAATGAAAGATTTGTAAAGGTAACACGAGAAAAAAAACTCCCATTGAACACCTCAGATGGTGTTGGTCTTGACTGAGGTAGTGATTGAGGTGACTATTTTTTCTGTTTGATTAATTATTGTGTAACTCTAAAGCTAAGTAAAGAAGGAAATCAAATGGCCTCCTCCAAATGACGGATGACTGAGATAGCCTGTCTGAAAACCAAAAGTTGCGTGTGAAGAAGGAAGACAGGGACAAGATCAAATGTGAATGTCTTGTCTCAGCAGATAGAAGAAAATATGGATCTGGAAGTGGCAGACCCAGTTCAAGAGAGGACACAGTCTAAGGAGCTTGCACCTTACTGTCTTGAAATGCTGGACTGATTTGAAGTATGATGTGGCCACAACTTACGAGAACTGAGTAAATGGAAAGGTTGGTAGGGACTAAGGTAATTTTACAAGAGAAATATGGATCATTACAGAAAAAAAAAGACAGAAACTTCTGGTCTAAAATTCTACAAGTTGTCCTGGAGGTACATAGTCTGCTCACTTCTAGTAAGAATGTCAGGGGACAGCCAAAGGAAACTTGAAATGAGAAAAAAATGTTACGCTTTTAGTTTATTAAAAATAATATCATTCTGTTCACCTTGTAGAAAGCCAGTTAACTTATCTAAATGTTCGTGATGTAGTGATTGGAAAAGTCAGGTCAAAAACCACTGTTTATTTACCGCTTTTCAGATTTCTTTAAGTAAATCTAAAGAAACTCAGAAAATTCTAAGCTTTCCTAAAACACATTTTACTTCTGAAGAGTATTACAACATACTCTGCATTCACCTTGAAATTGGACTGACTCTGTCAGGGTATCTTGCAACATATTTGAAATGAATTATTAAAAAAAGTACAAGACCAACAGCACTGACTGCCAGCAATCTTGGCATGGCCCCCTCCTTCTTCCTTCCTATCTCAGAACAACATTCTCCCAATGCACTTTTCTAAAAATGCTGTTCTGGCATCTGAGGCTTTGCTATCCTTAAAGATAATGAAATTACTAAAGTTTCCCTTAAAGCTTTGTCCATTAGAAATTCAGTTGTACAGGAAGGTGTTTCATTAATGCCAAATAGAAAATGGAAGATGACTATTTTTTTGCCTTTCTCTTACATTTGAATTGTGAAATTTTGACCAGCCCTGAAAGCTGGATTAGAAAAAAGCCAGATTAAATTTCCATGCCCTTCAAACCAGTCAGCACACCCTGGCCAGGTACCATACCCACATGTAACCCCTCCCTGAGCCGGGCAGTCAGAAGTGAGCATCAATGCCCCAAGGAGAGAAGGCTGGATGGAGGGCGAGCTCTCCTGCTTGGGGAAGGCAGAGCAGAGCAAGTCAGGAAGACTAAGGGAAATCAGCAGGGACCACCAGAGTGAGGTCTGCCCCTCCCGAAGTGACGCAGCTGTCTCTTCCTCCCCATCCCCGTCTTCCAGGCAGCCAGGGCTGGTGCTGCTAGCATCGCTGCCCTGGAAGGCTGCACTGTTTCACCCCCACATCCACTTCACCCCACATCTTGATAATCCCTGGCAGCAGAGTCACAGTGCCAAAACTCCCGCAACCAGCCACAGAGGAAGCAATTAAGGTTGGCAGGATGGCATTTGTCTCTGCTGACTACTAGTCTCTGGTGAGCATAAGCTAAGACTTTTAACATCAGTTTTTTCCACACAGGTATTGAATTTAATTATAGAGTAAGGGCACTGTGTGTTCCAAGAGCAATCATCTTACTGACATGTTATTCTGAAGCCAGCTTTCATTCAGTGTGACACATGCTGGTTATGCACTACAAATAGAGCTATAATGAAGTGAGGCTGGGGAAAAATATGTCGGAACCTGAAGTAACGCCAGCTAAGAAAGTTTATCTCTACTTTGTTATTACTATTATATATAATAAACAATTTTTCCTGTTTCCAGAAGAAAGAAACAAATGAGAGATTTCTAGGGTAGATATAAAAGCCTCGCATAAAAAAACATGTTTACTGGGTTAGAACTACTGAACTTTCCATTTTGGTCTTAAAAAAAAAGAAAAAAAAAAAAACCAGGCTGAAACAAATGGAAAAGTTTACAATTATGAGGTGAAGAGGAAAAAACCCTCTTAAGGTAGAAGATAAGATTATGTTCCAGGTCATGGCTTATGAGCACCTTTGCTCAGGATCCATCATTTTGTATAAAGTGCATCATGGGCTCTTATGTTTAATTGCAGGTCTGGTTTAAAGATCCATTGAAGGACCTAGCAAAACTTTCTGAAATATCTAAATATCACTGCTGAGCAGTTTTGGGGGTGGATTTTTTTTGACATCTTCATCTAATCAGTCTTCTTAAAAAGATTTCTCAGTCACCACCTGTGAACATGAGGCTGCAAGGTGGCGCAGATCCTCGTTCTTTGCTGGGTCAGTCCCCTGAGGTGCTACGACGTGGCTGCTATTTGTTAAGCAAGGTGTGAGCTGTGACTGTGCATTTTTCACTTTCACTTCTGCTGTATCCTGACAGCCTCTACCATGTTTATCCCTGTTGCCTGACAATTGCATCCTGACTTGTTGTGGGGCTTTGTTGTGTAGCACCATCCTGAACCGTGACTGAGGCTCAAGCCCTGTTACAGTATAGGGCTTTTGTTTGTTGTCCTAAAGTACTGTAATTGCTGCAAAAAGAGATAAAATTTTTCAGAAGTTGCACTAGAAGCTCTGAAGATTTCGAAGTTGATTGTCATTCTTTATATATTTTCATGGTCCTTGCTTCTCTATTTCAAGACAAAATCTGTCATTGAAGAATGTATTGCTCTTTCAGTATAAAAAAATAAGTAGACATTTATTTTTCAGTTTCCAAATTATATAAAATTGGTCTTGAAATAGAGGAAATCTCATTCATATTTCCTAGACTTAGGGTTCTCACACCTCTCTGACTAACTCTGGGCAAATACCAAAATTTCCATTATTTATGGTTCTTATTTTAAAAAGATATTACATAGATTATTTTGTATGCTCTAGCTACACTGCTCACAGAGATGCATTCTTTATTAATTTCCATAATACACTTCACATCTGGGGGATATTATTTGCATAGCAACGGTTTCTGCCAAGACTAGTGTCTTAAACTAAATTCCAAGAATATAAAGTCACAGCAGAATTTGATGGCAAGCTCAGTGTGACTGCTACTGAAAACCAAAATAATTTCCTAAGCAGATATGCTGATTTCTGTGCTGTACCTGGAAACACAGCTTCTGGGGGCAGAAACAATCTGTTTGGAAGCCGACTGTGTTCCTGTGAGGACACATAACTCACTGCCAACCTGGTTATACCTTTTCTTAATTAATTACCAGTCTGCATAGGCCAGCCCAATGAAACAGTAGTACAATGTAGTAAACTCCCTTTTCCTTCATCCAAGAGGCATCAGATCCCCACGTTCCAGTAATACACAGCCCCATAGCCAGAGCTGGGAAATATGTAACAGCCTTAGAGACTGTGAGCTGAAACTGAGAGATAAGAAGTGATTCAGATGATATTTGATCCTTTTACTAACCTTGATTCTGATCTGCCCCTCAGATTATTATGAGGTATTACGGAACTACTTCAGCAAAACTAGACAAAGCTAATATTCTTTTATTATTAAAATCAAAGCAGTTTTCTATCATGGTTTTGACATAAATTCTTCTTTACTTTTAGCATGACCTGGTGCAGCAAGACAGTCTTCTGACAAAAAAATTGCCCCAAAGAAAGCTTTAAAATTTGTTTACTCCGTGCATGTCTTTGTATCTTCTTTTTTATATCTTCAGTTTTACATTATTGTTTCTGTTCTCAAGCATTTCCAAAGTTGTATGTGATTCACATATTAGGGTTTCCAATTCTGGCAACTCACATTATCTCTTTAAATCTATGGCAAACCAATATCAGCACTTACAACGTAAAGTAATTAATGCAAATTAATCTTGCACTTCATTACAAATCCAACAGAAATTTTAAAAAAAGCCCAGAAGTGAAAAACAAAAAAACCTTATGGTAGCAATCTGAACTCAAAAAATAGGAAACTTTTCATTTCTAAACTAACAGAGTCATTATATTCTTTTGAGTCACAGACTAGTTTCAGTATATTAACATATCTTTTATAAAACAACTTTCTATGCCTAAGTCTTCCTTATTTGCATTTCTACAAGAAATTTTCTTGAAGATGCCAAAGCCTTCAATGTTTTCTAAGGAAAGTGATAGTAAAAAGAAAGATGTCTAAAATATTGTCACTAAAATTCCAGAGATTAATCTAATTTTATTTAAGTTTGCACACTAAAACAAACCCAGTATTCCATTATGTTGTTTTAGTAAGAATAGGCAGACTATCAATTTCTCATAGCCATGTTGTCAAAAAAAATCCTTTCAGACAAGACCAATATATTAGTAAGAAATCATATCTACAGGAAATAAGCAGAAAAATTCTCACTGTCATGAAGAGATTTTTCTTTAACTAACCATTTCAGAGCTCTAGAAAAATCCTGGAAAACGCCTGCTAATATTATGTTGCTAGAAAGTTGCCATGGTATTGGGTTTTACTGCTTTCTGCCTCTTCCTGCATGAAAGTGCAGCATATTAGATTCTCCATATGTACCACGTTCATTAAACTAGCCCAAAGATGTTGATAATCTTCCAACAAATTATTGTAGATTTTTTTTTTTTAAAAGAAGCAACATTAAGGAACATCCTAAAACCACAAACATGAACAATTAAATCTGATTAGTAACTGTATCATATACGCATATGCATGCTATATTTATGTGTATATGTATTCTTAAATGTGTTCAGTGTTATTCTGTAACAACCAAAATTATTATTGCTTACAAGCAGCACTGTTCCCATGGTTATAATCATTCCAGACTTTAATAGTATAACATTTTGTTGTTTTTATGATAGAGATTATTAAAAGCAGGGAGATAAGAAGAGATTAAAATTGGAGGCCATGCCTGCAGTGGCATGGCTTCAGACATCTACTATACAACTCCAAATCATACTTGCCTTTCGTGTCCTAGCTTTCCCTCCACAGAAAGTGTCTTGACAAAAGTCTTTGATATAAAGTCTGATAAGTCTAACCCAAACCACCAGTCAAATATTTTTTAAGACTTGATTTTATACCACCTGGAAGGTGTATTTTTGGATTCATTAATACTATCCTCTGGCAACCCTATTATCTTGTTTTATCATGCTAATCAAGGCTTTAATCTCCCCAGATACAGACTTCAGGGGCTACTGGCTCACAGTGCATCCCTGAATCCAGCTCTATTGAGCCATACGGCCTGTCCTAAAGCACTTCAATCTGTGTTTCAGGGAGCTGATACTTTTCCCAGGACTACCTGAGTTCGGATTAACCAACCTCATCCAATTCTTGGATGTCATTACTGAAAGTCCAGTAAGAGATAATGTGGTAAACTTGGCTATACAGCATGTCATTGTTAAGTGTTTATTGCCATAATAAAAGATAGTGCGAGCTCAATTTTCTTCTAGTATTCATCCAGAATGTCAGCACTTTTCGAGACAGCGTATCACCTGCTGTGGAGCACTGTAGAATACATGCTGCTGCTACTTGCAGCCTAATTAAGCTTTTTCTTTTTGTATAAGTGGAAAAACCACCTACATATCATGTCAACACCTGATTAATTCCTACAGAAGTGGTAAGAATAGCAAGTGCAACAAGAACACAAACAGGAACTGGTCACGTAGCATGGTCTGGTAAAGCAAGTCTCTTTTCTGATCATAACCTGTTTCTTCTAGCAGTATATCTTAACCAGTCACCACATGCAACCACAATATTGTTTTCTTGGCTTGCTTCCTCACTTGCTTGGTTAAACATGACTGGCGGTTGCAAATTGAGTTGTTGCTAACTGGTACATCTGAAGAAATACACTAAAGCATTCTAACTAATTTAAATTACTTAAATGCTTCTACATGAGAGAAAAGAAACACAACAAAAGCAAATTCTTCTATCAGTAGCCAAATTGCGTAGCCTTGATAGTTTCCAGAATAGAGATAGCTTCATGACACCATGAACAAAACAAACAAACAGAAGTCTTTGTTGGAAATGGCATGTTCATGCAGTTTGAATCCATTAAGTTCTCCATGGTAAATTGAGATAATTTTCATTTTTGTTGTTGCAGATACAGAAAAGGCAGAACCCCTTCCCAGACAAAACAATACACATCAACCCCCCTCTGCCACCTTACAATAAAGGAAATAATAATCAAGCATTGCAAAAGAAACATGTTTTTCTTTCCTTAAAACTCTGTGTTTTTTGGTTAAAAGCTTCAGCTCTGTGAGATTCATGTTCTGTTCTTTTTTCCTTCAACTAAATGTCAGCCACTTCAGATACTCTTAGTTCTTGCACAGAAAAGATGCTTCTGTCTTCCACATTATACTGGGATGATTAGCTTCTATAAGAATAACAAGAAAATGCAATTGTTCAAAATAACAGTTGCAATAGCCACCTATATTATCTTCCATGTACCCAAAGCTTCAGCCCCTGTTATATGCAAAGATTCCCAAGGGGAACCCTTCCTCTCTGTGTGAAGCAGAAATGGCTAATGCAGAATGAGTGGTGGAGGTTTGTGTGCGTGAGTGAAGAGAGAGGGAGGCCTTTCATGAAGGTTTCTTGAATTTCTAGCAGGGCAAGAATTTTAAATGACTTTTGGTTTTTTATTAATCTTGAGGCATTTGTTGATATTTCTGTTTTTTTCCCCACTCTTTTTAAAAACTTCCCCAGATTAGACCACAATACTTTCCAGAATAACTCAGCCAGAAATCCCTTCATTATCGGTTGCTGGTGGAAAACAATGGTTACTCTAAAATACAGCCTACGAAAAAGCACAAAATATAGAAAAGTAGGACTGGCAAAGTCCTTCGTAAGTTACCTAGTTTAGCCATTATTTCATTCCTAAAACATTTATTTCTAACCTGCTCCAAAATCTCCGCAGTGATGAATTCCACCTCCTCAACATGTTTTTACAAACTAATGTTTAAAAGTCCTGCTCAACATATTTATGTATTTACTTTTTGGCATTATTTGCAGTCTCAGGGTTGAAATCTCAGCAACCAAGAGAAATTTCCTGTGGGAGACAGGAGGCCTGGTAATGAGCTAGCTGAAAGCAGGGGTCTTTACAGCCTTCTGGACCTGACCCTTTTCATAATTCAGCTTGGATTATGGACTCTGTTATTATTATTTTTCTTGGGAGTGTTTTTTTCTTGAGGACAGGTAATTGTTTGTACCTTCTTCCTGCAGAAATCCTTAATGCTAGCCCCTACTGTGACCAGCTGGCCATCTTTTGATTTTTCTTCCAGAGGCTGCCTTTGTTTGAGGTAAAGCAGCATTTGCAGATGGAATTTTATAAAAATACAATTTTTACATCTTTCTTTCACACCACAGGAAAATCTGCCCTTCTGACATTTCTAGCTCAGTTGGAAGCAAGAAAAATCAAAAGGTCTCATAAGAGAAGTTGAGATCAAGATCTTCAAATGGTTAGATATTTGAAATAAGCAACTTATCTGCTGAGCCAGCCCAGCAGTGGACATTTTTGAGATTTTTCCATTCATAAGCTCAGATGTCTTTTTCCAGAAGCAAAAATCCATCATCATGCATGCTGCTAACACAATGACCCAATAAAGGTGAAGAGATTTGATCTACCGTTTCCCGACATCTAAAGCCTGATTACGAAGACCACTTTCTATAGAACCACATAAGCTTCCTTGCTTTCTGCCTTGGCTAATTGGAGTTTATGCAGCCTGGAGTTTCCTTTAGATGGAGTTTGTAAAATTTCAGGGCAGGAAAGCCCTACACTTTTCCCACTCATATTCTTAGCAATTTGGGGGCCATATTCAGATTCTCCATGTGTCTGAGAGCATGGACTGAATCTAGTTGGTATGTCTCCTGCCTTCTGATAAATCTAGTACTGCTACAGCATCAGCTGTGCTTGCTTATTAGCAAATGCCCTAACTTGCCTGGTCTCCGGTCTAGAAGATCTGACACGGAGGTGCTTCCCCCAGGTAAATTATGATAAATGGTGCCACACACACACACACACGCATGACCCAGTTATGATAAGTATATTTCAGAACCAATTATTTATCTCCCTCTAACTTTTAGAACTAGATTTAGCTGAAGAACAAAACGCTGTAGGGGCTGAACAGTCTTGAAAATCTCACAATATAAATTGCCATGTTATAATTACAGCTCAATTAAAATTCAGTGTTGCTCTCTTCATTAATTATCAGATCTAGCCTTACAAATAAGTTGTGAGAGACTGCTGTTCTGTAGATCATGTAGCTATCCTCCCCCAGCTTTGACTCTGAGAAAACCATGGCTAAGTACTGTACTCCAATAATAGAGACTGCAGCTGGGAAAACCTCTGGTTTACACTCTCAGCCTCATAACCGAGTTCTGTGACTCACAAATGCTCAAAATTCTCCACTGAATTCAAGTAGAGATCTTGCTTTAGAAGGCATGAAGAACTCAAAGTCCTGTGAACAGCAATATAAATGGAGGCCATGGTATGAGGATTCACAAAAGCTGTTGATAGGACATCTAAGCCTAATGCAAAAAACCTCAAAGCCTTGCAGTCACATTATGATACTGTACGAACTCATTCTGCTCCTTCTAAAATAGTAGAAGATTTTTCTGGGTTTACTGTGTACCAGTACGCTTTACATCATCTGTAGTACCATACATCTCACTACTGCAACCTCAATTGGGAAAGAGGTTTCCCCTGTCCTTGCAGGACCTGCATAAAGGCACAAGAAATTTTACAGCAGGTTTGACCTGGATCAGGTCTGCACTGGTGGGTGACGAGCAGTTCACAAGTCCAGTCTGAAGGACCATAAAATCATTAATTCAGTCTGTGTTTACGAACATAGCAACACAGGAACTCATTGCAAATTAACAATTTAGAAACTGCAAAATTCCTAAGGAAAACAATACTATAATTAACCTTATATTATTAGGCACACCTTTTATTTCACAATGAATGGTTTGTTTCAATTTCTTTAGCGTTAGTGCTTGCTGAAATGCCAAGGTCTACCTAAGTGCCATATACTACATTAGCAGGAGTTAGACCAATACATCATTCAGCTATGGCCCTGTAATGTTTCACAGTACAAAGCTAGTGGTTCCACAGATCGTTGCCCAATGCCACATAGGTATTTCTGGTCTGACCAGAGCTTAATCACCTTCCTTGCCCAGAACAAACACAGCCACAAACGGAGCAAAAAACTCCATTTCCCTTATATCCTCCTTATTCCACAACTAACTCAATTTTTTTTTTATTTGTCAGACTTATCATTGAGACTGATTGCTTGTTGTGTTACACTGGTGCCTGGACCGTCTGAAGTAGCCAATTTACTCATTTAGTGTTAACCGATTTTAGTTGGTCCAACACATCATTCTGTCTCTAGCTGAGTACAATCATAGTACATTATCTCTGTAATACTTTTCTTTCTCTTTTCTCATTAAAAAAAAAAAAATAAAAGTACAAAAGGCTCTTTTTCTGTTAAAGCACAACACAGATCTAACCTCAAGTGAGATGTTTTCCAGTAGCTTGACTCTTACTCCAAATTAGTAACCACATCCCTCAAAGAGATGTTGAAAAACCAAGAGGATTCAATTATCATTAGAAGAAATGTATAAACCACAAGAAGAGAACAATGTGTTGCAAAAGGGACTATAGTAAAGGACTTAATAAACAGACACAGAATTTAAAAGATGTTTCTGCCTTAATAACATCTGTCAATTTTTCTGTTGTGTTTTGAAACTAAAAATCAAAATATCTCTCACTTGGACAGGCTGGTAATGGGGATCACGACAACCAGCAGTGAGTGAGCTGCTTCAGGTGCAGGCTTTCAGGGAAGTGCAAGAGGACCACAGTACCTGCTTTCACACCATGGACTGAATGAAGGATGGCTATAAGGATGGTTTTGGACATGATCTTATGATTTCTCACACTTCCTTCAGAGGGATTCCTATGAGCTTCCCCCTTCCCTTCACGCTGGCCAATATCCCAGTGCAGTATGTCTTCTCTGAGACCGTTACTGAACACAAGGACACAGATCTGTACGCAATATGCTCAGCACATTCATTGTATTCCTTTATTTTGCCTCCTGATTTTATTTGCTGCTCTGTACCTATGTTTTAAATATACTTTCTATTCATCAAAGGGCTAATAGTTATTCTGAATTAAACATGATTCCCAGGGACTGGCAGAGCTTTCTTCTCCAATATGTGTGTAGAAAACAAAAATAAAGCTCAAAAGAAACGTCAGGGATAATTAGACAAAACAGTGTCATGTATACTGACAAAAAGAGACCCATCAGGTAGCATATGTATAGTGAGATTTCCAGTCAGCAAAGCACTCCTTTCTAGTCACAAACTGATTTTCATTTCCTCCTCTCTGGCACTGAAGCAGCAGGCTTTGGAATCTTACTGCTTTTTCTTTTAACTTTACATTGGTTGTATATTTGGGCAACATAAAGGTTGATTTTACATTTCTTTTAGCACACAGCCAATCAACAAAATCAGCATGTCTTCCAAAACCAGAGTTAGCATTCTATCTTTCCTCAGAGGGGCTGTAAAGTGTAATTAATGTTCGCAAAGCACTAGAATATTCTCACATAGAAAGTGCTAATTTACTGCCAAGTATTTAATACAGGCAGCGCTGGTTCTGTCAAAGTTCCCAAATGTGACTCAGGGGTAGATTCAAAAAGGAATATTGACATGCAAATAACAAACAGCTATGGACTTTCAATGTCCAACCTAAGAGCCCCAAAAACATATTCCCTATGACCACTCAGCTCTGTAAGTAAAAAACTCACCAGGCAGTTTCCTTCCGACCTCAGAGCTCTCCAGGCAGCAGGAGCTGGGTTTCTGAGATTCCTCTGAGCTGCTCAGCCCTGGCCTGAAGAGCTACACATCTAGCTCCCAGACACCCAGAAAGTAGACAGGAATCTGAAGAAATTTAGTTTTCACTCACTATGTGGCTGAACATACTTTGACCAAACACAATTGTAAAAAGCAGTATCTCAGAGAGAAGACAGATGTGGTTTGAACAGCTAGGAGGCATGTCCTCTGTTTCTATTTATTTTCCAGCAATTATTTCACATAAAACAAAGAAATGGTCTTCTGCAGAGATTTGACTCCTTTTAAAAGATCATCCCCAGCTATGAGAATTAAGTCTACTATTGCCCTGTATTTGCAGACTTGCTTGTACTATGGGTCAGAAGGAGGCTTCCCACCCCATCCAGCCTGTTCCAGAAGATCACAAACTCTGCAGGCCAAGAAGAGACTCAATACAGAGGAAGTATCATACCTCATGGTAAATGCGCCAAGTGCTAAATATGACTGCCTGTTGCACCCTGAAACTGCAAGACTTAAATTCTGTGCATCACAGGAGTTCTGTTTCCAGTCCCAGCTTGAATTAAAGACCACACATGAAATGAAGATTGCTGTTTTTGAGAAATAATATATGCATTAAACAAACACACGCTCAGACCCTGGACAAACTAAGTTTCATTTGGGATCTGTAGCAGAAACTGTTTCATAGTGAAGTCAGAGGACTGTCATGAGTCATAGGCTAACAGGTGACATATGTTGGGAAGATAACCTTTGCTTTAGGTGCAGTATGGGATCTTAGAAGTAACTGAGTAAAGTAGGGAAAAAATAACACAGGCTATTTACTAGAGGTCACATTTTTAATCACAAAATATTGAAGACATCTGCCCCAAAGCTATTAATCCTTTCAACCAAAACAAAACACAGAAAGTAAAAATAAAAAGAAGCACTCCCACTAAAGATTGAGCTCTCTGAATGTCTTAAAAACAACAGCAAAGAATAACGAAAATGCAGAGAATTTGTTGTCAGACTGTCAGCATTTTTATCACTCTGGGGTCAGAAAGTTTGTTAGAAAGATGAAGGTCTTTGTAAACCCTTCATTAGCCGTGGACTTTAAAAGTATGGGGAAGAACAATTGCTGTACTGATGTAAGTTAAACGGTTGCCATCAGCTGTGTCAGAAGAAAGCCAGAACCATACCCTATGCACATCAAATTACTGTATTTGACCTTGGCCCAAAGGGAAGCAGACAAGTAAATCTCTGTTTTGTTTACGGAGGGAGGTGCTTCGTGGGTCAGCAGGAGTGCCAAGAAACTAACAGCTGTAGGCTTTGTCTGCTGCCAATGGAGAAACAGAGCTGCTTGGAAATGGGCCCTGGAGGTGCCTAAGTTCAGAGCACAGGGTCTGAATTGCTCTTTGGAGGGGCTGTTTCTTTTCTCTGGTTTCATCATCAGGATCCTGCAGTGGCTAATGCCCAAACCGTGGGCTAGGGTGCTTTCTGGTTGCTCTGCTTGTTCCCTATTGCCAGGAAAAGCCCCCTACACTAGAGAGTGACCTCAATGCATGCAGTCACTGTTTCTGAAGCTAGAAAATACAGCTTCAGTGTAGCAACTTATACAGGGAAGGGTAGATCTCAGATTCCTGGGAGCTAAGATATGGAAACTGTGTATTTCCACCCAGGATTTGCAATGAGACATGAATAGAGATGTTGCCATTGTTCTCAAAATTTTGCAAATTTAGCTGACATACACTACAGAGTGTAATCATGCCCCCAGAGACTGAGCAATTTTTCCTGAAAAAAGATAAAAGACAATGTTTATACACATTTATGTTTGAAGTATAGATGTGTAAATGTTATGCTGTTACATTTAAATTTAAATTAGATAAAAAACAAGGCAGAGTGAGGGAGAAGAATTATGAGGAACACAAATACATCTATTGTGTCATAGATACAAACCAATATATCAATATTTAAATTGTCCTTTAGAATTGCATAAAATTATTTTATATTTTTCTCTGTTCATCTAATGCCAGATTTTCTAAGAATTCATGTTATGTTTTCTATTAAAAGCATGAGTGGAGACTATCAAGACTTATTTAGTGAGTTGTGTATGCAGTAGCTCAGCAGTTTGGCTGCGTAGGTCTTTCAGATATTTATTTGAGAAGACAGGCTGATGACTTGCAGGTGAGGAAAGGTACAGAAGAAAAGAGGAATTTATATTTTTTAATGCAATATTATCTCAGTTTCTTATTGTGTCATTAAATATGTACTTTCACCTGCCTGGAAAAGTTTTAATAAAGCTTTTTGAGGACTGGCTATGTAAACTGTATTTCTTAAGAAGTGGATACCTTCTATGATGCTTGAGTATTTTTCAAAAATTGATGACTTTTATACATTTTTTGTGTATTTTCCTATGCATCATTAAGTGTAAGACATTAGTACTGTACATCATTGTGAAAGAAATTATAATTTGACAGGTTTTAGCATTTAAAGAGAGTCTGGCTTTGACCATCAGATTGCTCTCATTTGCCTTGTAATTAGACACTCGAATCAAACTGAAACAGACCATTAAAAACAATGACCCATCAAGGAAACCAGTTTAATTTCATCCCAAATCATTTATGCCCCTGGCCTTGCACAGATGGAGAACTTTAACGGTGTGGGCTCTCTTATAGGAACAGGTCTACATTCTTCAGTAATATAACCAGAAACAAAACAGTATTTTAAGATTTTGAAGCTGAAAAGAGATTGTTGTTCTAATTCAGTACAGTGAAATATCTGTAATAAATGGAATATCTGAGCAGTGAGGAGACCATCCTAATGATGGGTCTGTTTGTTTCTGCCTAGAAGACATATGCTTGGGGCAGATGCACTGTGTTTGCTGACGTATAGGTCAGGGAATTCTGGAAAGGTCATTCAAGCTGGTGGATAGAAAACTTTTACTAATATTTTGACACTCCAGAGATGTCCACTAAATCAATTATAATTTTTTGGTTACATTTAAACCCAGTGATTCAAGATTTGCCATATTGTGCTGTATCTGTTTTGGAAACAGCAATGTGACTAGCTAAACCAGTTGATTTTAAGGAGCAGGCAAGAAAAATAAAAAGGTGGTGTTCATTATGGAAAACCTTGTGTTCCTTCAGCATTGTATTCACGTACTGTAGTGTGATCATGTACATTTAAGGCTAAGCTGTATGGGTTATGTGTTTTTCTTGTCAGAAAACTAGATTAATCTGATGGGGTTGGTAATTTTATGCTAATACAAAATCCTGGTGGAGTGAAGAGGCATCAATAGCAGCATCTCACAGATCTGGAAAGAGTATCTTGATGTTCCGTCAAACCCTAGGGGTGAAATGACTGTTGTTGCATAGTTAACCAAAAATGAAGAAATCCAGGTCACAAGAAATATAGTAGGTCTGCGTGCTTTGCTGTTTTGTTGAGTTATTTAGGATTTGGCTTCTTGAGTTTGTTACAGACCTGTTCTTTCCTCTGCCAGATTTCCAGCCACTTCTGCTCATGAAGTACAGCGGGTAACCAAGGAGGGACAAGACAAGACTGACACATTACCTGCTAGACCAGAATAATTTAAAAAAAAAAAATGGTGCATCTTAGCCATATTTCTTGTTAAGGAAGAATCTAGAAGCTCTCAACTGCAGGAGAAATGGGACCTAGCTTTATAATTATCATGGACTGCACTGCAATTAATGTCTGAAGTCTGTTTAAGCTTCTGGCATGTGAAATGGGTGACCTTCTAATATGGAAAAGTTGGGAAAAGGGTTAAGTGATGTTATAAAATATTTATTGCAAATGCTTTGCCAAACCCATTTTGCCCAAGCGCATGTTCTAATGAGAAAGCCGACTGAAGATGAGATTTGTGCTTTCCGAAACAAATAAATTATCAAAGCTACAGAAGGAAAATGCAATGGTTTAAAACGTAGTTTGGTATTTCATAGCAGCAAAATACTACTGCACCTTGATCTCTTTCTTTCTAAGAGTCCTGAAGTACCTTGTTTGATGTAGTTACAGATGAAACAAATATTCTTGAATGACAAATACTGACCTGTAACACAGTACAAGAAGTACTTACCGATGTTACCCTCTAAATTAAAGAAAAAGCAAACAAATAACACCTTTCACCTTTCAGTCAACACTGGTGGACACAAGAAGACACAAAATATCTTAAATATCAAGACAGAAATAAGAAGCTTGCAGCTTCATGCCTAATAATAGGAAACATGGGTTAATGTGAAATCTTACAGAATATGTGCATCTGCCTTGTACAACAGTTAGTGAAATCACACTGCTCAGTGCTTAAAAGAGACGTTACTTATGTAAGATCGTAAGGAAGAGATGGCACCTCCAGAAAATATTACAAATTTCAAAGAACCTGTAAAGATACAGAAGATTATAATGCGTGTTTGTTAACCAACCCACAAGGAACGAAGGCTTTTTCTAGTGGATACAACTGAACAGTCATTGCCAGGATCACTGTGCTAGGTAAACAGTTTTTGAGGAATACTTCTTCACATAATTTTACTTCTGCTATGTTTGCATTCCATCTACACTGTCTCTCCAGGAAACAAAGAAGAAAATTAATGCTACCTGCATGATTATCAGTAGAGAGCAAATTCCAAAATTGTAGATCGAAGCATTTTCAGGAAGTTAGTTATAAATGACATATCAAGCAAGACAAAACCAAAAAGGCAGAACTTCACTCTTGAGAGCAGGATGGCATGTGGGAGAGCACTTAAATAACACCTAATATCACCATTTTGGTTATTTCTTTATTCCTTTACAAATATCCATCAGCTTGGACAAACATAGCAACACGCTGACGAAGATGTATTGGAGTACCAGTAGACTTACAGTATTGTTAGAATGTTTAATGATTACAGCTATTTCAGAGCAATTAAAGCAATGGTATATCTAACACTGTTTGATGCCAGTTTAATTTAAAAATGAGGTTTTACTAAGCTTCATGATAAATCCTTGGCCAAGAGGTCATTAAAGGAACCAAAGTCTAAAGAATCGAGGACAACTGGATGCATATATAAAATCCCTGATGTATAGCTGCTACATTGCTAGAAGTCAGTATGTTGGAAGACACATGCATGTAGGACCAAAAAAAAAAAAAATGACATTCTATTATTTTGTTTGTTTATAAATTTCTCTGAAAAAGCTTCAGTAGCTTCTAATAGACATCCTGGTTCTACAAGCTATGCGTAGTCAATTACTTCTTTATAATGAGGCCAAAGGAAATGAAAAAATATGTTAGTAAAAATTGACAAGTAAATTTTAATAATAAGAAAATTATATGTATGCTGTATGATAGGCACTAATGCAAGAGCGTAACTTGATCAGACAGTGATCTGCAGATGGACACTACATTCAATTCAAAGATGAAGAGGCTACATTAATCAAATCCATTATCTATTGAACAAATGTACTCAGTTCAAATAATTCTTACATTTTCACACTGGTCATGCAGCTGCTGCCTCAGTAACAATCTAGTAGAGTATGCTAAGGTGAACAAAATGTCTGATTTTAAGAAAAAGCCTTAAGACAGTGGGGTCACACAAAACAAGAAATCACCCTGCATGCATCCTAAGTACTCTCTACTCCCAGCCAACCCAGCTAGGGCATGGGAGGGGTGGACAGAGGTCTTCTCATTACCTTTGTACTGCTGTTCAACAGAGTTTTTCAAGCTCAGGAGTACCAGTAATTTCAACTGGAGGAAAGAGGTATTTTTCCACCAGCACTGCAGGTCCATCTGTTTGCATTAATGGACAGATTTAGCCTATTTACCTCTGAAACAGGAATGTTTATGTAACTTTTACCCTTCTAAGATTAACAGCATAACTCACAACTCCAGCAAGGTTGACCTGTTTACCTCCAGCCAAGAATGGAGAGAAATCAGTACCCTGCCAATCCTGTAGGCTAAAGCACAGCTGGGTTCAGTTGCCAACCCCAAATGGTCTTCCAGTCTTGCCCCTTCCATAGCAAGGGGTAGCAACAACTCATCTGTAAGCAGAGAGTAAAATGTTGTCTCTCATTATGAAGCTTCATTTCCACTTTCATGGCATTACTGACCTGTTCCATTCTTTCCAGTTGTTTGTTTTAAAATTTTGCATCACAGATGATCCCTCTTTTTTTAGTTGCACTAGCAACATAGCATTGGGAAAGCCTACTGTATCGGGTTTTTTTGGCTAGGAAACCTGCTGCACATCTCAAAGCTGCATTTCAAGAATCTTCAGGCTCAGGCAGCTATTTTACATTGTGCCTGGTTGACCTCTTCAAGCCTTTCTTTGCAATTGCAAAAGCTAAAAAATATACGGGGGCTGGTG
>NW_010098524.1:0-225 GCF_000699245.1 Pterocles gutturalis
CCCCAGGACGCAGCTTCCCCAGAGGAGGGAGGGACTCTGGAGCACAGGGAGTTTTTGAAGGGAAGGGGTTGGATGGGGCCAGACTAATTCAGCAAAGCCAACCCATGGTTCCAGGAGCGGTGGGTGCCACAGCTCGGGGCTCGGCTGCTTAGAGCACGGGACCAGCCTTGAGCAGCCTGGTCTGCCAGGGCTGACGGCGCCCGTCTGTCCGAGGAGGGGCGGCGG
>NW_010098524.1:244-2156 GCF_000699245.1 Pterocles gutturalis
AGCTGGGTGAAGAGGGTTTTAACTGACGTTGCTGGTGGAGGGAAGCTCCATGCACCCCACACCCATCAGGTGGGTCAGCAAGAGATGCCTAGAGCCTGGAGAGGGATCCTCGCTCAGCAGGAGAGCGCCGGCAGGGTGGCAGGGAGGAAGCCCAGCGAGGGTCTCTGTGCAAACACACGCAGCACGGGGAACAACCCAGGGAAGCCGGAGATGTGCACGCGGCTGCAGGGCTATGATCTGTCGGCATCACAGGGACGTGGTGGGATGGATCCTATCGCCCGAGTGTTGTAACGGAGGAAGGACAGGCAGGGGGACGAGGAGGGGGTGTCACCTCAGTGTCCCTGCCCAGCCAGACGGCACGGAGCTGCGCCTGGGGACGGGTGAGGAGCTGACAGAGAGCCTGTGGTCAGGGCTAAAGGGAGGGCAGGGACAGGGGACGTCACAGCGGGGGTCTGCTGCAGGGCACCAACCAGCAGGAGTGAGTGGATGAGACCCTCTGCAGACAGATGGGAGCAGCCTCACACCCACCGGCCCTGGTCCTCACGGGGGACTTCAACCACCCTGATGTCTGCTGGGGGGACAGCCCAGGAAAGCTGGCTGATATTCAGGGATCCCCTCCTCCAGGCTCAGGGGCGATGCGTCCCAACAAAGAGGAAGTTGGGCAAAAGCACCAGGAGGCTGCATGGATGGACAAGGAACTCCTGAGCAAACTGAGACAGAAAAAGGAGCCTCCAGAAGGTGGGAGCAAGGACAGGCAGCCTGGGGGGAACACAGAGACTATCAGGTCAGGAAAGCCAAAGCCCTGAGAGAATTAAATCTGGCCAGAGACAGCAAGGGCAACAAGAACTTCTGTGGGTACGTTTGGGATAAAAGGAAGCCTGGGGAAAACATGGGCCCTCTCCAGAAGGAAACGGGAGAGCTGGCTACCCAGGAGATGGAGAAGGCTGAGGTACCCGACTGTTCTGCCTCAGCCTTCACCGGCAAGCGCCCAAGCCACAGCAGGCAACAGCAGCAACTGGGAGAAGGAAGATCGACCCACTGCAGGAGAAGATCAGGTGTGAGACCATCTGAGGAACCCGAAGGTGCAGAAGCCCACGGGACCTGATGACATGCACCCGCAGGTCCCCAGGGAACAGGCAAATGAAGCTGCCAAGCCACTGTCCATCCTATCTGAGAAGCCATGGCAGCCCAGGGAAGCTCCCACTGACTGCAAAAGGGGAAACGTAACCCCAGTGTTCAAAAAGGGAAATAAGGAAGGGAACTACAGCCTGGTCAGTCTCACCTCTGTGCCCGGCAAGATCACGGAGCAGATCCTCCCGGGAACTGTGCTGAGGCACATGGAAAACAAGGAGCTGACTGGGGACAGCCAGCACGGCTCTACTGAGGGCACATCGCGCCCGACGAATTTGGTGGCCTGGGATGTGGTGACAGCGCTGGTGGGTAAGGGAAGGGCAACCGACATCATCTGCCCGGAGCTGTGCAGCGCCTTTGACACTGTCCCGCACGACATCCTTGTCTCTAAGCTGGACAGACGTGGACTCGGCGGGAGGACCACCCCGTGGGTAAGGAACGGGCGGGATGGCGGCACCAAAGGGTTCTGGTCAACGGCTCCATGTCCAAGTGGAGACCAGTGACGAGTGGTGTTCGCAGGGGTCGGTACTGGGGCCGGTGCTGTTCAACATCTTTGTGGGAGACACAGGCAGTGGGATGGAGTGCACCCTCAGCCCAGGGGGGACAAAGGGGCTCACAGGGCGAGGACCGGGACTCAGCTGGTGACGGCTCTCCGCCATCCCCAGCGGGCCCTGAGGTGCCGCCGGGTCCTGCTCCCCAGCTCAGGCTGGCGGCTGCGAGCAGGAAGGAAGGAATTTCGGATGGCAGAAGGTCTGCCGCAGAGAGCAGCTTCCACCCTCGC
>NW_010098525.1:0-11300 GCF_000699245.1 Pterocles gutturalis
CTTTTATCGCTGACATAACTATAGAAGTTCTTCCTGAACCTTTTCTTTTTGTATGAGGATGATCAGTTTCAAGTTGATGAGTCTTGTCCTGGTTTCAGCTGAGACAGAGTTGATTTTCTTCATAATAGCTAGTAAGAAGACGGTTTTTGGATTTGGGCTAAGAAGAAAGCTGATAACATACTGATGTTTACAGCTGCTGCCGGGACAGTCAAAGACTTTTTAGCTTATCTGCAGACATTGGCACAGCAGAGACAGGAGAAGCTGGGAGGGAACATATCCCCATTACTAGCCTAGGATTTGATATTAAGTTTAGGACTGAGACCCAAATTGGCCAATAGTCTGTTCCGTATCGTGCACCTGATGCCCAGTATATAGGTGAGGGCTCTCCAGATCATCTCTTGCTCCAGGTCAGCTCTCTTGCCGAGTCATCTTGCTCCAGGTGGTCCCTCTCCCAGGGTCCTCTTCTTCCCTTGGTCAGCTCTCAGTCAGGATGCTCGGGCTCTTATCTCTGCTCTGGAATTGTGGTTTCAGGACCCTCTTTGCTCCAGGAACATTATCTGGGAGTGGCCTGAGCCTTGGTCATCGGGTGGTGAGCAGTATCACTGTCTATAACTCATTTGTATATTAGTACATATTACTATTATTATCATCATCACCTGTATTTTCAATATTATTGTAGTTCAGTTACTAAATTGTTCTTACCTCAACCTACAAGTTTTTTTCCCCTTTACCCTTTTAATTCTCTCCTCTGTCCCCAGGAGGGAGGAGGGTGAATGAGGAGCTGTGGTGTTTGGCTCCCAGCAAGGGTAAAACCATCACAAGTCGGAAAGCGTTATTTTGGCCATGTGTGTATTTCCCCTTAAATTCACCCTGAATGACTGAAAACTGGGAAGTTGTTAGGGAGGGAGGAGTGTTGTAAAAGCTATCAGCACAGCATTCTTAGTAGCAGTTTATAGTCCTCTGTAAGTACATGCACAATGGTCTTATGAAAATAGAGAAGTTGTGTGGCTGAGCAGTTTTTAAAAGAAAGCAAATAAACATGAGCAATGAAAATCAGAATATTATTGAGACCTTACAAAAAATTAAATCTAAGTGTGTTCCAAATTGAGGTAAGAAGAGACAATAGTGTTGTTATCTGTTGTTCTAGCAGTGATCTTACTACCCTTTTGGGAAGGAGCAAGACTTAGCAACAAGGGATTATGGGTAAACTGGAGAGAGAATGCAAATGACTGGGAGATAATACTTGCAATTTTTACGTTTTCTCAGACTCAGTTACATTTGTAAGTATAAATGTTGGAGATGTTTCAGTCAATTGGCAAAATTATTTAAACCAAAAACTTCCCCTTTTTTTCTGCTTCTCTTTTGTTTTTATGTTCCATTATTTCTTTGACTTTTGTAGGTGGAAAATGTGGGATATAAGTAAGGTGGCTCTATGAAGAGCTTGGACATATTTACGGCATTCTGAATCAGTATAAACAGCTGAATAGCACTTCTACACCATCTGCAAAGAGCAAATCCTTTCTTGTTTTCTAACTAGAATTAAGAATTTGTGTCTTAGGACTTTAACCAGTAGAAGATTTACCTTAAAGTTGTACAAAACTTGAGGGTTAGTTAGAAACATTGACTGAAGTCACTGGTCCTTTGATCTGTACTTTACTCCTCATTATATATGTAACATTTGAATTTAAAGTTGGTTGAGGTTTTGGGTTTGGTTTTTTTTTTTGTTGTTGTTGTGTGGTTTGTTTTTTGGCTTTTGTTTTGTTTTGTTTTTACTGCCTAGGTAAGTCACCAAATACCATCTTTTGTGGGTACTTTCAAGTTGTCATTAAGGTGTGCCTTTTATCCTCTGTATATTTTAGCTGAGAAGGCACTTTGAAGAACTAGCTTGTGTTATATTTTGTAGACGGTTACAGAATTTACCACTTGTTTCTGTGTCTTGTGAAAACAAGTTAGGATGAATACTGTGTTCAGTTTTGGGCCTCACCACAAGAAGGACATTGAGGTGCTGGAGCAGGTCCAGAGAAGGGCAACAAAGCTGGTGAAGGGTCTGGAGCACAGGTCTTATGAGGAGTGTCTGAGGGAACTGGGGTTGTTTAGTCTAGAAAAGAGGAGGCTGAGAGGAGACCATATCGCTCTCTACAACTACCTAAAAGGAGGTTGTAGTGAGGTGGGTGCTGGCCTCTTCTCTAAAGTAACAAGTGATAGGAAAAGAGGAAACGGCCTCAGGTTGCGCCAGGAGAAGTTTAGGCTGGATATTAGAAAACATTTTTTCACTGAAAGAGTGATCAGGCATTGGAACAGGCTGCCCAGGGAAGTGGTGGAGTCACCATCCCTGGAGGTGTTCAAGAAACTTGTAGATGTGGTGCTTAGGGACATGGTTTAGTGAGTTAGGTGGTGTGGGTTGATGGTTGGACTTGATGATCCTTGAGGTCTTTTCCAACCTTAATGATTCTATGATTCTATGAATTCATTCATTTCACACAGTGGATAATCTTATGTCATGATTCATACAGTCTTTCTAACAACTCAGTCTTGATTTCAATGTATGCGGTTATTGATATATACATTGACAATAGTCTACATGAATCACTATCAGTCTCTGTTTTGGTTTGTGTTGGGTTTTTTTTGATTCTGCTCTTTTTTATTACTGTTGTGACATCATTTTGTCTCTTCCAGAAAGAGGAACACTACACTATCCTACTAATGAGTGTGTATAAGAATTTGTTCTAAAAATTCATAAGACTTTTGGCATTTGCAAGTGTTTTTTTATACACAATTTGTTACTACAATGCTCCCAAATAACAACAAACAAACAGCTCTATGAATCACCCAATGAAAGAGCCAGATAGCATTTTGTGGCTTGGAACTCTGTTCTGAGGTCTGTAGCTTTGTTGGATGGCTGATTTTGACTGTTCTGAACAGTTATGACTTAGCAGTCTTCTGCAAGGACAAGATATTGAAACACCTTAAGGGAATGTGTCTGTTTACTTCCAAAATGTATTTCTGGCAATGCATCCAGGCAATGTTTTTTTCCATTCACCAGTGCTTCTCTATGCCTTTGTATCCATGGGTTTTTTTTAGAACAGCAGCTGCTTGTATTATACCAATGCTGCCAACAGTCTCAGTTAAACACTCCTGTGTAACACAGAAATTTCCAGAAAGTTTATTCTGAATGCTGTAGCATATTTTAACCTACAACTTGAACATCTTTGTGTCTTCCCACTAGTCTATCACTGAACTGTGAAATATGTAATCTTTGAGTGTGTTGGACCTTGCAGGCTTTCAGACAGCTTCCTCTTTCCACCTTGACAATTCCCTTCAACTACTTTACATATTTTAACCCATGCAAATGAGTCTGCATTCTGTTTTAACATCAAACAATTAAGCTGTCTTGAGCATTCCTCCCAAAACATCAAAAATCACTCTGGTAACTCTGCTTCTGGATAGGGAGAGCAGAGTAGTTTCTCTCAACTACTTTTGTTTGTATTTGAGAGCTGGGAGACATGGGGAGTAAGTGAACTCATGCTAGGGAGAGTAATACTTGCCTTGGATGTGCATTATGGTGGAGAGAAACAAGGATTTCCTTACTTTGGGAAGAGCTTACTCTAAGGTTGTCTTCAGGAAACACTGTTCTGTCACACTCCAGTGTTGGTATCAGCGCAGCTTTGGAAAAAACCTCTCCTCAAGGTGATAATCAACAGTTGAGTGTGGCACTGCTCTGACCACCTCTGCTTCAGGCACAGCAAACAAGACTGTATCCCCTGCAAGTGGCAGTAAGTGAACTGTTACCATCATGAGAGAATTTCATAAGAAGAAGCATTTCTTCTTTTTGTCAGGGCCCAGATTAGGGTGGAGTGGGGAACTAAGGAGACAATTCATGTCAGAGCAATCATAGTTTAATTTGTTTTTCCAGCCCCACTGAGGCACTGTGGTGGCCTCTGTGCTCTGCATGAGAAATGCAATAGGACTGCAGCGCAACCAGCTGCGTTTTGTGTTGTTGCCACCCCAGCAAATGCAACAGTGAACTCAGTACAGAAGGAGACTCCCACATTAGGCTGCTACGAGATTGTCTAGGAAAGGTGCAGCCTCTCCTGCAGCAAGCAATTCTGGGACAATTTTTTCATTCTACACAGTCTGAGAACAGGAGATTTTTCTTTCACCTGTCCTGCACTGAAATAATTTTAAACTTGAATGTTTCAGTAAAGTGCTTTTTAAGGGTGCATTGTAAGTAATAAACTTTGGAGTAAGTGCAATGTGTGCCTAGCAAACACAGTCACTGTGGGCTTCTCTGAAGGTTTTCCTTAAAATTTTACGAAGTTTGCAGTAATGCATACTTATTTCCAAAAATTCAGAGACAACACTGCATCCACTTTGCTTTTATTTGGGTATGGCAGTTCGGTTTTGTTTTGGGTTTGTTGCAGTTTTTTTTCCTTCCTTGGTAACTAAAAAGGTTTTCATGGTGGTAAATTATTCTGAACTAGGTTGGACTGCTCCTTCGGTAAAATTAATTTATCTATTTTTGAACTTATTAGCCCTATGATCATAAGATCAACAACAGCTCTCTAACTGCTTGTATAAAATTTAATTTGTTTAAAAAGGACTTTTCCCATTGCCACAGCTGCATCTGCAACCCCTTTAAAGAGTATTTAAGGGAGCCTTGTACATAGGTGTAACTGACTGTATTTGACTGCTTTTTTTTTCCCTGAGGCATTATTCTGAAGAATGTTGAAGTAATTCTTCCACATAGCTCTCCCAAGGGCCAGTTCTGTGTCATTTTGTATTAGGCAGCTACTGTTTGGGCAGAACCTGTGTTAGAGGTATTCTATGTGTAGACCAACAGAATATTCAGCTGTTGGCATTAAGCAGTGAATTTCTATAGAGTTTAACTCTGAAATGTTGTCCTGGTTTCGGCAATGGAACAACTTGACATTAAAAGAGGATTAATTTTTTTCTCCTTTTGTGGTAGAACACAATTATCTGTTTAAATGGGGTGTCTATGCTAATCAATTTGTTTTGGAATCTGGGCAGAGGCATGGTGAGAGAAGAACACACAACACAGGAGCAGATATTTAATATGCAAGTACACTGAGGCCCACTGTTTCTTAAGGACCAGAACAACACTGTGGTTGATGTAAGCCACAGAGCAAAAGGTCTCTGAAAAAGATAACCGCTCCATCAACAGTTGATCAAATCTTGTTAGATACTTATGTGGTAGTTTACTGAAGACTCAAAAGCATAAGAACTCAGCTTACATTTTGCTGTGTTGACTCCAGACACAGTGAAGTTGCAAAGCAAGTTGCCATTTCCCTTCCTTATCATTCTATGCTAATTCTCTAATCCCTCCAAAAAAATGACTGTCCAATTTAGGCTTCTTGACATACTTTTGAGAAGTATTTTAGTTTTCAAAAGATGTGGTTGCCCCAAATCATGGAAATGAAAGGCCTTACCCCCCCACGCTGGATAACAGAAACTGAATATCAGGGAATTTTATCAATGTGCTGTGTTTAGAGAACAATATGTTTGTTTCCAGCAATGTGCAGTTATGGGCTCAGTACTAGCAAAACTTCCTCATATATAAGGAAGGCTATTTGTTTTGATGACAGACAGTTTTCATCAGACCCTTGCCTTTTGCTTTTGTCAGTATGATCTCTGCTGTCCAAGGGGAAGGCACTGTGGAGGCACTTGCCAAACCATGACAGCAGTTACTTCTGCAAGTTAGGTTTTTCCAAAGTAATACGACAGGATGAATCTGCTCACAAAAGTATTAAAGTAAAAAACCAGATCTTTAATCAAGTATGTGTACCGATTTAACTTGTGTCATAAAAAGATGATAGCTTTGGCTTTATACTGCTATAATTCACTCACTGGTGAGTAGTACCTTTTTGTGAAAGTGGCATCATAAGAGTAGACAACTGGTTGGAAAGGCCATTTGATAAACCAATAACTTCAGGCATCTGCTTATTATTGACACTGCCTTTCCTCTCTCAAATATAAAGCCATTTTCTTTCTGTCATTCTCTGATCTCCATATATATGGCTAAGAGTAGCCAAATACCTTGGCTTCAAGACCCAGAGGTATTTCTCCCCTCTTTGTCTGCTAGCTGTTTCCAGATCCTGTGAGGCTGAGCATGTGCTTCCAATTGGTGCACCCACACAATACAGACACAACTGGTTGTACAGAGATTAAAACAACGGGAAAAAACACTTTTAGGGACATCCACAGAAACACAAACATCTTCCACACAGAACGTGCACAAAAGCCATGGCCTGTACTGATCCTCCTCTCTAGCTAATTGGGTTTAATATGGGATACACAAATATTCCCACTCAGCTCAAAAGCGTGGTATTACTAACAGGATTACTTGGTTGCTGCTGGTCTTGGAACATCGGCCTCCCAAAAGATCCCCTACTCTCCTCTCCAATTATCAGCTGAATTTTGGCCATTTCTCACAAAAGTCCCTCTTAACCATCTGTAGAATCTGGCTATCCCTTGTGGTGCTTTCAGTAATATGCGTTAGCTGCTTGATATTATCCATTTATGTCCAGCAATTTCTTATGTCACCTCCAGTAGTTTCTTATGTACTGTTCAGTTAGCTAACATTTGGGACAGGGACTAGTCATCTGTCTGCAACTTTAACAAAGTTCTTTTACCCTTTTTTTCTGTTTGCATTTAGTCTGAAACTAAAGGCTTTGGCTTAATTCCAGGCAGCTGTTGAGGAACATCTCCCATGTGAGATTATCGGATTTGCACTATTATGTATCAAGTAAATACCATGGGCATTACTCTCAAATTTTTGCTCTATTAAATTATTTCATGTCCACATATGAGGTTTATTGTTTCAGGCTGCCTCTCACTCTTAGATTAAGCATTTGACTGAATGTGAAAGAATGTCATGATTACCAAAGTAATGAAGAGCAACTGTGAATGATTGGGTAGATCATTGTAACCAGGTGTAGTATCTCTTTTACTGACAAACTACAGGTCTAGGGCTTCTGAACTCTTCCCATTCCCCACTCCTTTCTGTTTGTCAGCTTAGCTATAACAGCAGCATTGAAACAGATTCTCTGAATTACATTTCTTAGTAGAGTGACCAATATCCATATTTTAGCTTTAGCTTATGGGATCTGGATTTCAGAGAGAGAATTATTTAATATGTTGAGAAACCCAGGTGTTATAGTTTGGAAAGGCCACTGGACAGTCTTTAGTTAAACACCTTGTGGGCTCAGGGAGGGTTTCACTCACCACCTAGGGTCACAGGCAAGAAACCGACACAACTTGGGAAGAACAAAAAAAAATTGAATTTATTAACTATTTACAATCAAAACCAAGAAGCAAGATAATGAGAGAGAGAATTATATCTTAGAAAGACACTTCTCCCCCACCCCTCCCTTCTTCCCAAGGCCTGAAGTCTTTCTTTTGTACCTTCTCCCCCTAGGTGGCACAGGGCGGCAGGGAATGGGGGGTGCAGTCAGTCTGCCGCTCCTTCCTCCTCAGGGGAGGGCTCCTCACAGTCTTTCCCTGCTCCAGCGTGGGGTCCCTTCTCACGGGAGAGTCCTTCTCAAACTGCTCCAGCGTGAGTCCTTCCTACACAGGGCCACAGTCCCCCCACGACTGTTTGGCTCCAGCGTGGGCTTCTCCATAATTCCTATGTGAGGTCCTCCACGGCTGCATCTTCTCATGGGCTGCACCAAGGGACAAAACGAATTCACCATGAATCTTCACCACTCTGCGGGGGAAATTCCTGGGAGGGGGGGAGGAGTGGCCTTCCTCTTACTTCTCTTCACTGACTGGCGTGTCTGCATAGTCATTTCTCTCAGATCCCGCTTCTCTCTTTGCCACAAGTCTTTCATGGGCTCATTTGAAAACGGACTCGGGCAAGCCATGGTGAAGGCTTGGGCTATGGCAGGTCAGTTTGCAGAAGCCAGGCAGGCAGCTGGACGGTTGGGCTGGTCGTCCCCCCTCTTAAATATGTTATTCACAGAGGTGCTGGTTGGCTCAGCCCTGGCCTGGGGTGGGTCCAGCCTGAAGCTGAGGAAACTTCCAGTCATTTCTCAGAGGGGACAGATCAGTGGTGCTCCTTCCCCCACTCCCCCTCCTGGTTACTAAACCCTTGGAGCCGGGGGGTGGGGGTGAACCCTTAGCAGTCACTTACAGGAGCCCCACTGCTGCAGCCCCTCCCTTGCTGCCAGAGCAGACTCGGAGCTTGGGGAACTCTCAGCAGTTACTTACAGGGACTGCCACTGCAGCCCCATCCTTGCTACCAGCAGAGCTGGAGTCCAAGGAAACCTTTAGCAGCTACTTACGGGAGCCATTACTGTGGCCCCTCCCTGCTACCAGACAAACCTACCACATAAAACCATAACACCAGGTTATTTCTCAACCAAGTGCTACGGAGGCCTTAATACTCTTTCTGATATTACAAAGTTAGACTGGGCAGAGAGCAATTTAAGAAAATTAATATCAGAGCTAATAATGGAAATTTTTATGCTTTTTTGGTTGTGAAGGGAAGACGTAGGAGGGAGGATGGAGAAAGAACAATTGGATGTAATAGTCAAAAATCAGTATTTTGTTTAAAAATAGTACGTAATTATGTATTTATTCTAAAAATATGAAAAATCTACATGACATTTGGCAAGTAAGCAAAATTCTTTTAACAGATGTGAGGATGCTCTTCATCTAAATTGTGGAGCATTATATGGTACTGCTTGGCATTTTGTATCTTCCTGTAATTATTCCTGAGATTTGTACTTCCTTGGTTATTTAGAGAAATTTTGTAGTTTATTTGTAAAACTTACCATATTCTCATGATCTTTTTAATGACCTTGTTTATCTTCATGTAAGTTTTATGTACCAGATGACAAAAACTGTTTCTGAACAACTAGTTTTGCCTTTTTTTGTTTGTTTGTTTTGTTTTGTTTTTTATTCTGGATCTTGACTATAGAAAATTCCTACTGATGTGTTACTGGGTATATGTAGATTGCACAAAAATGTATGATGTAGAAATGCCGAGCTTAATGGAGAATACACTGGTTTCTCAGATTTTGAAAACAGCACCAATTTTTCACTATGGCTATGCATTTCTGTATATACCTGCTCAGGAGCAGGTGCTTTTTCTCTCTCTCTCTCATCCCCTTTCTTAAATTCAAGTATCTGAAACAACCAGAAAGACAAAAGAAGATAATACTGTTTAAAAACAGCTTTGCAGCAATGAAATAGGATGAGGAAAAATCTTCCTTGAGTTTGGTCTAATCTAGAGTTGTTTAACTGGCTTAAACTGGCTTTGTCTGAGGTTGGCAATAGAACCAAGTACATAGCTATCACCTGTGAACATAGGTTAGACTTGACTCAGTTTCTAGGAAAAAGCTGCTTCATAGGCCATTTTCTTTCAAATTATTAGTTCACAGACAATCAATATTGTGGTTTAGCCTTCAGCTGCAATAAACTCCACACAGCTGTTTGCCCACCCTTCCCTCTCCTAGGGATGGGGGAGAGAATGAAAGGGGTAAAGGAGAAAGAGGCTCATGGTTTGAGATAAGAACAAATTAATAAATAAACTACATTAATATTGATAATAATTGTAATAACAATAGTAATATATACAAATGAGTGATACACAGTGAAACTGGTCACGACCTAATGACCAAGGCTCAGCCTGTTCCTGGCTAATGATCCCAGAGCAGGGAGAGTCCTGGAAAAGAGGTAAAAGCCTGAGTGTCCAAGAGACTACTGAGAGAGTGAGAGGGGGAGTGAACTTGACAGATCCTCACCTATATACTAGGCATGACGTGCACAATATGGAATATGCCATTGGCCAGTTTGGGTCTCAGTCCTAAACCTAAGGTCAAATCCTAGGCTAGTAATTGGAGCTGTGCTCCCTCCCAGCTTCTCATGCACCTGCAGACACTGGCACAGCAGAGAAGCTGAAAAGTCCTTGGCTGTCCTGGTAATAACTATAAACATCAGTATGTTATCAGCCTTCTCAGCACAAATCCAAAACACAGCCTCACACTAGCTGCTGTGAAGAAAGTTCACTCCATCCGAGCCGAAACCAGGGCAGTCAACAATCAATGTTTTTTTTCAGTCTTAATGAGGTAACAAAAATTAAATGTGCAGACTTTCTCATTGCCTAATTTTAGGTTTCTAACACTTTTCAACACTTGAATTGCTTCAGTTCAGATATGCCAGTTATCTAAGGGTTTACTTCCACTCCATGTTCTTTTTGGAATATTGTCAACTTGGGAATACATAGCTCTGTTTGCCTGTTTCTTCTAAGCAGTAAAATACAATATGATACTGTAGATGCAAAAAATAATTGATTTTTTTTTTAATAAGTATGGGTTAGTTACTACACTGGTAAAAGAGATTACCTGTCAGCTCTAAACTGATATTTATTTATTCATTTTAATTAGACACCATATGTATTTGCTAATGCTACATGAGTTTAGGGAAGATGCACAAAAAGATAGCATACATTTTAGAGAAATATGTCACTTTTCATAACACGAACAAGGCTTAATTTTGATAGGCTTGAAAAAATGTCTGCTATGAGAGAGGTAAATAATTCATTTAAATGGTTTTAAGAATATTTAGATGCAGGGATCCAATGTGCAACCTCCACTCTCCATCAAGTCAATGCAGACTGGCCACTCAAAAGTGCTAGGTTCCTATGTGGCATGGATGAAATGCTGCAATATTAACTTGCTACTTCATTCAGTAGGAACATTTCAATCTTTCTCATCCCAGAGGGAGCACTCTACTTCTCAGTCATCAGCAATATATAATACATAGGAATATTAATATTCATTTTTTAGGAAAAGAATGTGCATTGCATTATGGGGAAGTCTGAGTTACATCACCGTGTGATTCCGTATAGACATGTTCGTGATGAGTTTTTGAGAGAGTTACCCATTAGAAGTACTTCTGCAATGAAGGTAAGTGTATTTGTGGAGGCACAGATGATAATAAATAAACTAAGATTTCCATTTGCACTTTTAAGTAGAGTAAGTGTAATTCTGTAAAGTCTTATAAGCAAAAGAACTCCAAGAATTATCTTCAGGTGTGAGATACTTTCTGCTGGGTTTCTTTCATATGGTACTTGTCGTATTTCCTTCTTCCTTGAGGGGGAAGAGCTAGAGGATAAATTTATTCTGTACCAGCATCTGGACATCAAAGCCTCTTGTCCTTTAGCTCTCCAATAAATAGTTTCTGATAGGTTTTGGTACAGTGCACCTTGGAACAGTTTAGTGGACCAGTTTCTTTTCCAATTGATACATCAGATCACAGAATCACAGAATGTTAGA
>NW_010098526.1:0-19666 GCF_000699245.1 Pterocles gutturalis
TGCCGTCTTCTTGTGCTTCTCACCCTCCCCAGCCTGCAGCAGTTCTCCAGACAGCCCTGATTTTCCCCCACTTCCCTCTATGACCAGGACCTGCCTGCAGCCCCCAGCCCAGCCTCTGCCGAGCCCTGGCAGAGCTGTGGGCATGGCCGCGAGGGGACTGCACCTCACCTTGTCTGCGGCAGAGCAGCATCGAAGCAAATTTACCCCACAGACCCCATAAAAATTGAATCAACCCTGGTTCCTGCTTACTGCCCTTAGCCCTTATCTTTTTTCCCACGCTGAGGAAAAAAGTAACACTCATGTACTTCTTCACCTTACTCCTTCGTGGACCTGGTGCTCTGGAGCACAAAACTCCTTTGAACTCCTGTTCTCCTGCTCCCCTCCCTGCCTGCGCTTGTCCCCCCTGCCACGGGTAGCCCTTGCCTGAGCCCCCCTGGCTCCCGCGGCACCCAGGGGCACAGGGAGGAAAAGTTTTCTCCTTTGGCAGGGCTGGCTCTCCCCCAAAGATCTGGGGGGAAGATGGAGGGAAGGGGCAGGGGATCAGGGACCCCTATTTCAGAGGCAGAACACTACTAGCTCCTTCCAGACATCTGATTGTCTCCGTGAGCTCCTCTTTCTAGATGTGTGCCGCTTAAATTTAACACAAGCCAAGGTTTAATGAGTAACTGTGCTACCTTCAGGCACCTCCGTCCCCTGTGCAAGGAGGACATCAGAGCCCAGTGACAGTCAGTAAAACACATGCAGAGTTTCCTTCCCTGTTTCTCTCACACTGGTTTTGGTCTCTATTTTACTTTCCTTACTTTTCCAGCTCTTTATACTTACTTATTTTTACCTTTCTTCTCCCTCCCAACTCCCTTTTTGTCAGTTTTTCTGCCTCTCTGTCCCCACTTCCACCTCTCTGGTCCCTCTGTGTCACCCGCCCCTCCCCCCCCTCGCCGGTGTGTCCTGTTCTCACACGTAGGTCCCTGTTTTCTCAGATTTTTTTCAAATTCTCTTTTTCCAAACAGGAAGGCTGACTCTTTGCAGAGCCCACATTTCCATGAGTCCTCAAACAGTCTCATTCTTCCGTGGAGGCGAGTTTCAGCGCAGCTGAAGGGGAGCGTATATAACGCACCGAGTGTCTCAACACGCTCCTGTTCGGTTCAGTCCCAGTCAGGAGCTGTCGAATTGATTCGTTAGCGGCATCCCCCCGGGGGGGTCAGTCTGTCTGGCGGTGTTTTCATTACAAACGTGGCCTTTTTTTGGGTGCTTACGGCTGTTTTGTAAAAATGCATTCAAAACAAATACGGGCTGAGTAAATAGTTACTCCAAGGATGCTTTAAAAGCAAGTGGGGATAAGCCAGTTTTGACGTGAAAGTATTAAAAATAACTGGGACAGATCCTCAGCTGTTGTAAACTTGCATGGCTGGCCTGAACTGTCACCAGTTTAAACCAGGTGAAGGAGTTAGCTTGTTTTAATTTATATTTGTATCCTAGAAACTAAAAATAAATATAAAACGTGAATGATTATTTTCACAATCCCCAGGCACCCAGAACATCAAAAAAATAATTATCACTTTTGTCTCTAAACCTTTAGATCCTTCAAAAACACCACAGAATTGAGGGGAAATAAAAAGGGGAAAGGGCAGAATTTTGTGCAGTTTTATGTAGACTCAGTCATTTCTTGTAAAAGCCATTTCACGTAAAAGGTATCATTTATGAAAAGTTGCCAGTCATCAGCCTGGAAGGTCAGTATTGTACCTTAAGCTGGGTATGTTACAGGCTTACTAGCCTCCACCCTAATGCCAATATTTTTGCTACCAACTTGCACTAGAACTGGTTTGCTATTAGAAAAGAGCTTACACATCTGTGTGGCCTTTAGGTGATAACAAAATCGTAATGCAAAATAAACTAAATCCAGTTAAATCGTTGCTGTTCTTAAAAACAGTGAAAGTTTTGGAGGTGAATCTCTGAATTCCAGGGTCATTACCTCCTAGATAATTCTTCAACTACAAAAGTAGTGAAAATCCACAAAGTATCTTAAATGTAAATCTTCATATTGCCTATCTCACAAATGCACCAGAATTTCAGAAGTCCTTTTGTTTCTTTTGATCCACTTTGAAGGATAGCCTTGTATTAGTTTTCTTAGTTTAAAAGGTGTTTTTTTGCATAGATGTGTTTTTACTGAACCATTTCATTCTGAAATGTGTAACATTTCACTTAGTATTTCTGTCTTTGCTGGTACAATACCAGAAATGCCCCGGAGTGCACATGGGGACATGAGGGACTGCACAGTGTATAACCCAACCTCGTCCAGAAGCAGCTTTCCAGCCTCTCTCTTACATTATCCCAATTAACACAGGTATCTTCTCCATTTCTCCACACAGATACTTTTCCAGCTGACATCTGCAATACTACCCCAGTGTAAGTGAATCTACCTCATAAGAACTTTTTTCCTTCCATATGACAGCACCCAACAGCAGGATCTGGTGCTTCAGTAGAGCTACAGCTTTGGCTACGCTTGGGCAGGATTAGGCAAGGTGGAACCCAAGAAGTCCCATTTTCAGATGGCTTTCACAAATCCATTAAACATCTTCTTCTACCATAAAAAACCTCTAATATCAGAATTAGGAAATATCACTCCAAATTAATCAGAATACTTTAGATTTGACACAATATGTTAACAATCATCCAAAAGTCCTCAGTTGCTTTAAGAACCCAGAATGAAATACCTATTTTTAGCTTTCAGTGCGGTTGGTAGCTCTCTCTGGTTCTTCTCAAATCCTCAATTTAACTGAAAGCTAACTGTCTATGAGTAGGCATTCAAATAATTATTTGCCCTATTCAAGTGATAATGCACTACAGAGTTTACAGATTTCTGAAGACTGTGAATCAGCTGTCTAAAAAGACAATTTTCTCGTAAAATAAATGTGAATAAGCATATAATGCAAGACAGGAGAATTAACTTTTTTGTCCTAAAAACTCTCTTGATAATGACAGTACCTAATTTGTTTAATCTTTCACACTGTGTATCTGACAATGGTCTGAATTCAGCAAAGTGGTACAAGTTTACTGACTCTCAGACAGGAAGAAAATACTTATCTCTATCAGATGCTTATATAGATTTATAGCCTAGGTGTAGAAGTCCACCCTGGGTGTAGAAGACCTCAAATCAGTTGCCTGGAATAACCTGAAGACACAGTTCATGCAAGAATATCCTAATTTCTAAACTGTAACTGGGGTTGGGGTGCCTTCCTTGTCACCCAACATTTTTAATTTATGTAATAATTAATGTTCAGTGAAGCAGAGGCTGGCCCAAATCATCCCCTTCAAGTCATCCCCTTCACAGGCAACCAGCCCAAGACCCTTCCTGATCTTTCATCGTCTATCTTCAGGATTGTACAGAAAGCAGAAGAGGCCCTTTCTGCTTGTATTGACGTTAATTTAGGTCCTCAGCATTTAGTCAACTACCATTTACTTTTTTTTAAGTTGCAAAGATTTTTGCCAATTACTTCTAAGTTTTCTGCCTCTCTATGATGTGGCTGAAGTTGGCCAGTGTCTTCAGAAGCACGGAGGCTTTGTACCTGCAACTCTCACTGAGACTGTAAAACCCAGCTGGGATCTGAAGTGTAGAAGGGCTTAGCAAGTCTGGGCACCCACTGGTGTGATTCTAGATCACACAGAGAGCAGTTTGCGTAATCGTGTGATGTACAGAAACTGAAAGGTAATTTAGACCGCTATATGCAAATCTCACCCTTGTAGTTGCCTTTGGAGATGTCCATGAGGCTGCTGCTTGTGGGAACTTGTAGACAAGCCCCAGAGCTCAGCGTATCTCTGCCCCAGCGTGGGCAAAGAGCATCTGCAGCACGTCCACCCGCAGCCGTACTGCAGCTGGCTCTACAAGAAACAAAGAATCGGTTACCGTGAAGGGGACAGCTCTGAGCCCCAGTTCAGAGTGAGCCACAACAGTCTTTTGTCGTCATTACCGCACCTCAGGCTCATGTCTGGCCTCTTCTGACATCAAATAAATTAACGGATTAAAAAAAAACTCTGAAAAGACATGCAGACTTTAGGATTAGAAGAGGCACGGTAGTATGAATTCCTACTAAATCAAGCCATAAATTTAATTAGTGAATCCTAAATATGTAGAGAGAAGTTGTTTTTTTGAACTAGAACGTATCTCAAGAAATCAAGCGCTGACTTAAAGAAGAATTTACCTCTTCCCTCAGCAAACTGCTCCAACTCTTAAAACCTCATTTCCTGTTTGAATTTCACTGCTTTGGACCAGCAGATGATATTATGACCTCTAATGTGAGGATTTTTCACCTTCTTGCATGTAATTATAAGCTGGGAACAAATTCCACGACACCTGTTTATTAACACTGAGACCTCTTACTCTCTTGCTATGAAGCAACAATTTTTGTCACCATGAAATTATTCTTGTAGCTCAACTCCAAGCCCTTTCTAATAGATCAACAACTTTGTAAAGTTTCTGGCATGATTTCAGGAATATTCTCCCACCATACAATTAGCCACACAGCACTACTCTTAGTTATATATTCTTGCAGACCGAGTCAACAGTCAGCCTGTGAACAGAAACAGCCTTGTGAACAGACTAATAAAAATGAAACAGATTTGCGAAATTCTCCATCAACAAAAAAGCATCTCAAAGTGTTTTTATTTCTGAGGTCAGATAAGAATAGTTGTAATGAGTTGCTGTTCTAGCGATATGTTCCTAGTGCTCCTTGTGTCTCATTACGCTGCTTTTCAGCGCTGCCGTTGTCATAGTAGTCCATGAAGAACCTTATGTAAGGAAAAAGATGATGGTTCTGCAGTGTGTTAAAAAAGAGCGTTTAACAGATAAGTGCTAATGTTCTAGATTAGAGATTCTTACTCCCTTACTCTGCACTGGATCATGTAACTGCATGAATCATTTTGATTGCGAAGTACACGTTCTCCCGTCGGCTCAGAGGGATTGAAGTGGAATATTACAGAATCTTCTCTTGAAGCAGTGGCAGCGGTAGAAAAATAAAAAGCTGCAAACATACAAACAAACCTGACAATTTCTAGTTTGCTCTTGGAAAATTACTCCTTTGTCTTGTACACAGATTTTATTTAGACTTCTACACATCTGTGTGACTGTGTTGGCAAAGTCCAGGGCAGCACCGTTCTGAATGGTTCAGTGGGAACTGTGGATTTATGTGATGGGCAGGGACTCCATGCCTTCCTGTAATTTTCAGATATGCCTTTAAAAAAAATGTAGATTTTTTGCCAGGAAGATGCAGTACTGGTCTGGGGAGTTAGCTGGACTTCAGGGAAACATTCTTTCAGCCTTTTTTCTTCCTACTGATTGCTTTCGGTAGGAAACATCATTCCTTTGCACGCCAAAATGGGTCAGGAGGTGCAAGCTGTGGGTAGGGGACTGGCTGGTGGAGCCGTGCTCTCTCCCTGCACATTTGAACCTCCTGGGTGAGGTAGTTTTTCACTGAGATGGGACTTACTGGGCCATGGGGGAAGGAGATGGAAATGCTTCCATAGCCATAGAAATCTACCAAAGGGAGGAACTGCAGGCGGGTTATTCAGCAGGGCATCGTCGTTGCTCTGCTTCGACACAGACAGGGAATTTATTATACGCCTCAATGGGAGCTGGCTAGACCAGTGCTGAGCATGTTTTGTAAGCCTGTATTTAATAAATAATTCCTCCTTCATGAGTGCCTCATGGGTCCCTGCCAGTTCTGCCCATCCCCTCCGTGTGTCCATGTCTGCAGCCCACCCTGGTGCCTGCACACCTCGGGTCACGCTGCCTGTATACGTGCCTCCCACAGCTCCCCGAGCACCACATCAGTTTCCTCTGTCTCTGTGTCCTTCATCGTGGAAACCAGCGGTACCACTACGCATGCTGCTCATACCTGGCTTACCACTATCTCCAAAGGGACCAAGAAGAGGTTACTTGTTCACTTCTTGTTTACTGTACTGTACTCGTGCTGCATGGCTTCCTTGGATTGCCTGCAGCAAGCAGGCAGGATTTTTTTTTTTTCTCCTTAACACACAGTTTAGTTTCTATTTTGGTTTTGTTGCTTTGCTTTTGCAGTCCTTCGCTGGAACATGGTGGTGGCCAGCAAGAGGATACAGGGTGGGTTGTGCTCCTGCCCCTATTAGCATATTAGGTCAGGAAAGAATTACACCCAGAAACAACAGTCAGTTGTTTGGTTTTTACATCCCAGGTGTTACAAATTGCCCGAATCAACTGGGAATTTCATCCCTAAAATCCCTTGTCCTGCACCTTCGTTCTGTCCCGCTGTCTCCATGAGGCATGTGATGGCTGTAGCTTTTCTCCTGTTAATTGGGAGCATTCATGGCAGATCTGGAGTGTGTGGCAGGGTGTGGGGGTGTGCTCTGCAGGGAGGGAAGCAGAGACAATAGTACAGGTGGGACCAGATTTCTGTGCATCCCACTGGATGGGCCATTTCTCACTGCTAACGGGGGGTTAGCAGCTTCCTGGCCTTCTCTGGTGCTCTGGACATTGGTCATCAAAGGCAGAAACACAGAGGACACATACACAGAAGGATCTCATCCTCTTTCTGATCTGTCTCAGCTTTCAGGTTCCCCGTGATAATTTTTTTCTCTTACATTCTCTCCCACTTTTCTCATTTCTGGCTTTTTCCTGCTCCCCTGGACTTTGTGCTCCTTCATCTTCCATTGCCACCACCACAAAAAGGCGGGTATGCCCAGCAGAGCACAGCTGAGGTGCCTCCAGGGGCTGGAGTAGCACTGAATTCCTTTTTCTCCCTTTCTTCCACGTTCAAGATTGCTCAGAAAGGTGAAAATTCCAGTGAAATGGCATGTTAGCAAAAAGCATGCACTAAAACCCCTGTGGGGATGGCTGCAAAATGCTTCTCCCCACCAGAGCCACCTCCAGCATGGAAACGTCACTCACTACTCTCTTAAGTATGAACTTAGAAAATTATAATGTCCCTCTAGTGACTTACATTTCTAAGAATCCTAAAGCACTCAGTAAATCGTCTAGTCCTGAATGACTTTAGCTGTGGCTGCGGTACAACCAGAGCTGGAGTGACAATAGGCAAGTGTTTAACTTCGGATGCCCACATTAAAGAACAACGCTGGACTAGAAAAGAAAAAGAACCTCACCTCTGGCTTGGTGGTGGTGGGGTTTTGTTGTGTGGGGTTTGTTTTTGTTTTTTTTTTTTTTTCTTTTTCCTTAGGATGCAGAAAATAAAGTGCTTATTAATTTAGATATTTTTGGGCTGTTCTCAGGAAAAGCCATGAAGTCTTTGGCATCACCAATGAAGTCAGCGTCTTGGTTTTATCTTTTAGCTGAACAAGAAGCACCCCGACAAACAGCAGTCACTAGGGTGAGTCCTGAACACGGCAGTGAGGGCGCTGCCTTGGGCTGCAGTCCTGAGAAATCTTTCACTGCTCCTTGTCTGCGTTAGTCTGACCAAGAGGCTCACACAAACCCGGGGTCAGGGCAGGAGGAGGTGGCTGCGGGCAGGAGGTGGGCAGGGAAGCCCCGGCTGCAGCTCAAGGCACCCACCAAGCCCCGGCTTTCGAGGGAAGAGCCGGACCTTAGAGCTGAGCCGCTACAAAGGACAAATTATCCACCTCACCCTCCTACTCCCTGCTCTGTTCTTCTGCCAGCTCACTCTTCAAGAGCCACTTAGTGCAAAGGGCAGCTAATTATTCCAGGAATTCAAATTGGTTGCTTTTATGGTAAAGATCAAACAAAAACAAACCCCCAGCAATGCGGGCTGGGGTTGGCTGCCTGCCTCAGCAACTAGCCGAGTGCTGGGAAGATGCAGTTCATCCTCGCAACAGCTTGTTATCTGGGTAGAAGTAGCTAGACCACAGATGGGGAGGAATGGAGGGAGAGGAGGATGATGATGGCACGAGGCTGAGGGAAAGAAAGCGGCAAAAAGGAGAGTGGTTGGAGTGCGAGAGGCAAAAGCTGCAGCAGAGGTGGTCTGTGCTCGGCCACGCAGCCCAGCAGCATCCGCAGCAGCAGCTCTGCCGTCTCAAAAACACTCTGCTGGGTGTTGCTTATTGTCTTAATTCTGTCTCCTGGGTCACCTTGGGCCATGGCACAAGGGTTGGGGCTGTGCACACCCAGGTTGGGCTTGTCTCTCCCTGCCACAACCAGCCTCATTAGTGAACATCTCTGTGCTGAGCATGCGGACCTGCGCCGCCTGTTCACTGCCCAGGTTCACACGGTGCATTTTCCTCTTCTACTGACCATGCCAAAACAGCAAAGCCATCCCAGGGACGCGTGTCAATGACATTTTCCATTTCCCCAAAAGCCAACGTCTCCAGTTTCTGAAGGAGCCTCCCTCCTGTGACCAGGGTCCCACCGAAACATCTTTGCCCCAGGGTAACATGGTTGTGGTGAGTGACTGGAAAAGACCATAACATCCTTTCTTGTTGCCTTGGCAATACACTTGAGCTCAAGAGATCTATTTTAACCCTGTGCTGGGGTAATCCCACCTGATGAAACCCTGCTGGAAACAAGGCAAGCGACTAGACTGGCAAAATCAAGTTTTCCCACATGTGGTGGGATCATGAGGATCAGGGGGCTTTTGCCCGCGGCAAGGGGCTGGCTGTTTGCCCAGGATGAGTCTCCAGTCTCTCACTCTGAAGTCTGGATTTTCAAGTACTACATAGCAAATCCCTTCCCGGTACACTGCTATTTTTTGTTGTTGTTGAGAACAGGGCTTGAAATTACAAAAATAACCCCCAATGTTCAAAATGCTCGTGTTCTTTAACTAGAGCCTCATCCAAAAACTGCTGAGCCCGAAGATGACCTGCAGCCAGCTGCCAGGGGCTTTGGGGCTGTATAACCAGCAGGTTGTTGCTTACTGAGAGCTATAATTCATAATTTGCAGGGTGCTGTTTCTTTTACATTGCTATTAATTCAAATCAAGGCACATCTAATTTAGGAATTCCTTGGTGACCAATCCATTTCAGTGCCAGGACAGCAGTGTGCAGCAGCAAGAAACCAGTTAAACATGATTTCCTAAGCTCAGTCCCTTATGGGCTCTCTGGGGAACAGCACTGTTTCCTGAAGCGACCCTTCCCTTGATCACTCCATGTAGCGGCTCTGTGAAAAAAATCAGAAAAGGGCTTTCTTATGACCGTCACTGCCCAGCCAGGATTGTCCTGAAGTGCTGGATGTTCAAGAGTCCTGTTTCTGAGAAGCATTGAGACATCTGCTCGAGGTCCCTCAACTCGTGGTTGCACGAACAACCGCCTGCCTTCAGACCTGTCGGATGCATCGAGAGCGGAACAGGCAGGTACTGCTCCAGCTCTTTCTAAAGCCAGCTCTTTCTAAACCCAGTTACTCAACTTCCTGCGGCAAGGCGGAGCGATTACACTATGGATGATGAAATATTTCCTTCAGTTTACCCTAAATTCCAGCGAGTGATGTAACCAGCAATCCCTTAGTTTTGCATCGCCAAATGCAGCAAAGAGCAGGAACAAATAATTTCTCAATGGACCACTTGGGTATTTAAATCCCCCAGTAAAACCTTTATCTGTTCTAGCTATTTCGGTTCCCTTTCACAGCATCCTTACACACTTCATCCTGCCAAGGTTAATAGTCAGAGCTGGGACAGTTCCAGCTCATTTCATTGTCTTGTCTGACATGACATTTTAAGCAGCAAGTGCTTTGTGTTTAACTGGCGTAATGTCAAGTGACTTACGCCTCGTAGCCAACGCTGATAGCTTGTTCAGTCAGAAATCTGCTAAATGGCTTGTTCACGTAATGACGATAATTGCCTAGGAGAAAAGATAGAGGAGTGTATCTTCCATTGAAGAAAACGCCTGTTAGCCTACACTGACCTTCTCCTGCTGTATCCTTCTCCTGCGTGAATTAATGGTACTAGCTGAAACTTCTCCATGTCTGCTCCTTGTTCTGCCCTTCCTGATTATAGCTTGGTGGGACATGGCCAGCAATTTGCATGGATTTTAAAAAAGCAGGAGCAATTTCCATGGATTTTACTTTTCCTTAACTGCATAACCAGGATATTCTGTTGAAAATAAGGCTAAATGGAGCAACATACTCAATCATGCACATAATTTTCTCCAGATGAATAGTTCTGTTTGCTTAATGTTAAACACAAACTTAAGGGAAAAGAAAGTAAAGTGTGTGTTTCAATAAATCAGGAACTTAAAGAAATCACTCCATGCATTATCATCTTTATCGGCATCTTAAACAACTTCCCCTACCAGAAAAGCTGCCCAGAACGAGGACGGGAAGAGCAAGCTTTGCTACAGCCAAACCCTAACTTGAGTTCAACCAGCAGCATCCAGGAATTAACTCCTCGTCCCCGGGGAGCTGGGGCTTTCCTTTGGCCTTGGGACGGCTCTACTTGTTTATGCTTCTTTCTGTAATCCAACATAAGCCAGAGAAGCTCTTGGGGTTTCTGTGTACAAGGACAAATTCATCACGGCTCTCTCAGTAGCAGAACAGAGCAATCCCCCTGCATACGAAACACCAGCTCCCTTCACCCTGGCTTCCCCACTGCAGCTCCTAGCACACTGGATGCCTGCTGTTATCTACAGCCCCCCTAAGAGCTCTCCATTTAAACAACTGAAACCACCCAGATCATGCTCAGATCCACAGGCCATCATCAAGAGACACCAGAATAGGCTGCAGCAGGCGCAAGCTGTGGCTGCAGTGCCAGGAAGCCTTTGAAGTTGACTTCACTTGGATTGGAGGTGTTTTGAACTGTGGAGAGGAAACGATATTAAAAAAAAAGGCTTTTATTCTGACAGTCAAGCTTAAGCCTGCCCTTACTGTATGTAAAGTGCAAACTCAAAACTTAAAGAGGGAAAAATAAAAGGGCTGGATTCAGCGGACAGTCGGGTTTGACTCCAGCTCAGCTGTCAGAGGAATAAAGCCTTTGAAAAAGAACAAACCAAATCCTCAGTTCTTTCCCACAGCATCAGCACTGACTGTTGCAGCTTCAAAGACTGGGCTATGCCACAGAGGTCCCCGAGGGGAGAGCAGGGCCTCCCCAGTGCCTTGGCGGATCATAGAATCACAGAATGGTTTGGGTTGGAAGGGACCTTAAAGATTGTCTCATTACAACCCCCTGCCATGGGCAGGGACACCTCCCACTAGCCCAGGTTGCTCAAAGCCTCATCCAGCCTGGCCTTGAACCCCTCCAGGGATGGGGCATCCACAGCTTCTCTGGGCAACCTGGGCCACTGCCTCACCATCCTCATAGGAAAATATTTCTTCCTCATATCTCATCTAAATCTCCCCTCTTTCAGTTTGAAACCATTACCCCTCGTCCTATCCCTGCACCCCCTGATGAAGAGTCCCTCCCCATCTCTCCTGTAGCCCCCTTTCAACACTGGAAGGTGCTCTAAGTTCTCCCTGGAGCCTTCTCTTCTCCAGGCTGAACAGCCCCAACTCTCTCAGCCTGTCCTCATAGGGGAGGTTTTCCAGCCCTCTGCACCCCATGTCATGCCATGGCTTTTTGCTCAGCGCTGTGGGACCCCCAAGCTGGGCAGACTCCCCCGGTCAGGCTGCTGCCGCCCCGCACCTGCAGAGCACCAAGGGAAGGAGGCTTCATTCCCCAGCCCTGCCCGCTGGTGTTTCTCCCCTTTGGGGTTACTCTCACGACAGCATTGGGTTTGGGTCGATGCCACCCTCTCATATGCTTGTTTGGGAAATGAGTAATTGCCGGCTCCACTTTGTACCTCCAGCATCTGCTTCTGCTCTTCCAGACACATGCTGGTGCTCCAGGCGTGGGGGGTGACCTTAACGTCAGAGCTTGCTTGGCCGTCTGCTGCAGCTCCAGAGGCAAAGGTGTGTTAAGAAAATCTGCATGTAGAGACAGCAAATCGAATAGGCAGAGCTGGACGTCAAGGAAAAAAAAAGAAAGCGCCTCATAATTACTTGGGTTGTATTTGCCTTTCCAAAGGGCACAGCATTTTATGTGATTCATTAAGATTAGAGCCCTGGGTGTATTTGTGAGGGCTCTGTTAGTATGGAAATTAATCATTTGAATGCATACGGCTGAGCTTTGATGGCAGTTCCCATGAGGCTGCACAGGCTAGCATGCCTTGGGTGACATGAAGGCGCTAGTGCTCAGCACGGCCCGGCCGCTCCAGCCTGCAGCAGGGACTCGCCCAGCTGTGGATGTGATAGCCGAGGGCACTGGCAATCCCAACCCGCCAGCTTGGCTTGCTGGGGCAGGAGGAGGGGGAGCAGCAGCCCCGGGCCCTGCCGTGCACCAGGGTGGCATTGCTCAGCAATGTAGTGCCAGGAGTGAGCAAGCACCGAGGTGTTTGGGGCTCCACCTCTGCCCTTGTGGTATTTTAATAATGGCTGTAGCAGCTAAATTAAAATAACATTGAACCACTGCTACTGCTGCTGTAATCTTGTGTGCTGGTATTTTTGGTCCCAGTCCCCATGGCTGGTGCTCCTCCATTGGTAATGGCCAAGATGGGATCAGCAAGGCAGCAGGGAGGATGCTCTGGCCTGGTGAGCTGCAGAGGTCAGGTCTTGAGGGTCCTGGTGCTCTGGCAGGCTGGACTGTGGCAGGAATAGCTGATGCCTTGGGCAGTGGGTTGCATATGGGCAGGAGCAGGTCTGGGTCAGGGCTGCGGGATGCTGCATACAGCCCATCTCTGCACCCCAAGCCACAGATCAGCCCTTCTTAACTTGGTATCTAGTCATAGCTAGAAGAAACTAATTGATATTTGGAAGTTCTCCAAATATATAAAAAAATATTTCAGGGTATTTTTAAGAATGTTGTCTAATGAACTCAAAGATTTATTACTATTATACCCCTGCATAGCTGCAAAGTCCATGAGTAATTACAGCTTTACAGCAGCCTAACTTTTCAAGTATTTGTGTTTCACATTGCATCCTTACCAGGGATGAGAGATAACTGCACTCATCTGCAAAATGCCTTGGGTAAGACAAGGTCATCTGGAAAACAGCAAAAAGTAAGGTGCATTGCTCTGTGTGTTGCATTGACTTCCTTGTCGCTTTTGCTCAGTTTATTAGCAGAAAACATACTTTCACTGCACTCCTGCCTTCAGATTTAATCTACTGCAGGAGGTGCACAGCCACAGACTTCTTTTGCTCTTTTCACTTTGCGATATGATACCAATCACTCTGGAAAAAAAAGCCTTTCCTTTCTGCCAGCCCATTGGCAGCAACAATTCCACCCTGTGACGCAGGGAAGGAGAATAGCTGCCTGTTCCCAGCATCTCCAGCCCAACCTAATCCGTTAGTTAACCCAGGCTGCTGCAAGCATCCATGGGATGACGTTTCTTTTGGCGTAAAGCGAATCTCTGGCAAATTTGCTCAGTAAGATCTCGCAGACTTTCCACAAACATATTCCTGACGTAGCGGGAGTCGGGGGACAACACCAAAGACCTTTACAAACGTGGCGTTAGCTTTACTCCTCCATACAGAAACAGAACTTTTCTACAAACTTCAACCTTTTTTTTTTTTTTAATCAGAAAGCTCCCACCTTGGTCTTTCTGGCACAACCATCTCTCTCCAACACTAAATCTCATTATGAGTTGAAAAGACTAACGGAAACCGCATGGCTGTAAGAGGAGGAAGCACTAAGGTTGTTGCTTTTGTTTCCGAAGCATGAAATATGGTATTGAATAATGAGTTTTGCCTTTTGTTGCTTGAGCTTTGTGGGGAGATTGCTACAGCTGATTCCTCGTTGTGTATTTAACAAACTTACAAGCAGGGTCACTCGGTCACACACCAGGTAAAGGAGCCCTGTTTTTCCTTTGTGTGATAAGAATTAGAAGCAAAAAAGCACAAGCACCGATCTCTGAGTTCATTAAGCCCAGATAGAAAGAGCCTGCGGAAGGAGATGCTGTAATCCCTCATCTCCTGGGGACGGAGCGGCCGGCTGACCCAGGGCACTGCTGCTTCACAGGAGAAACTTGGGGAAATTCTGGGCTCAGTTGCCCAGAGACTGCACGTGGTCTGCCAAAGAAACGGTTTCTCTCAAAGCTGAAATGGTCATCCACAAACTCCCCGTAGGAGGAAATAATAACCACAAACTTTCTTGGCTTGACACCACAGGACTGGCCACGTTACGAATAAACTTTTCCCATTCATACTCGGGTTTCATCACACTGAGAAGAAAGAGAAGAAACGCTGCAATAAGAGACAGGCTGGAAAGAAAGAGCAGAGCAAAGTAACCTTAGTCATTATAAATAAAATTAAGGGAGATCCTTTTCAAAAATAACACAAGCAGCTCACTTAACATCCTACGTCAGAAATGGTGATTCCATGTCTGGTATTCTAGAATAAGGACCATCAACTATTAATAATATATGCAAATATTAAATAAAGCAGAGAAAAGATATTACATGGGTAAGTGAACTAATGGGCTGACAATACACTATCTTATGCAACTCTTATTATTTTTAAGCATTTAAAAAGCTCTTTATCAAACTCATACCAAGACACAAACCCTCCTTCAGAAACCTGTGACGGTGTCTATGACAAAACCAACAGCATCAGGAGAACTGTTCCGGGGTAGGACAGAGGGTGGGAAGGGAGGTGACAGCTCCTTTGGACACAGCAAGGGGGGACAACTGTTGGCTTGGCTCTCTGGGAGCACCAGGTCCCTCCGGGGCCACCTCCAGGGACCCTCATTTCTAAGGACTCCAAGAAGCCTGGAAGCGCTCGGGCAGGGGTGGGAGCTGCATCTGGAATCGGTTCCTTTGGGGAGAGCACCCCAAGGCGGGCTCAGGACCAGGAGCACTTTGTGCACTGGAAGGGGCCTCACAAGTGGTCCCCATCCTACCTCCAGCTGCAGCCACGTTCTCGATGCTGGCTCCTGTACCCCTACATGGGGTAACATTTGACAAACAACTGCAAAATCAGTGTCGCCATCCCCTAATTCTCTCATTTCAGCCCTGAGCAGGATTAGTGGTGTCAGGGACTGCTGGGACATGCAGTGGGGGTGGACATAAACTTTCCTCGGTTTGCACCTATTTGCCTACGAGGAGCAGGATGGAGAGCAGACCCTGGAAAGAGTCAGGAACTCTTAATGTTTTTATTTTGCTGCTTAAATGTTGGGGTTTTTTTTCTCCCTTATCTTTACAGTCTCTAGCCCTTTACTCAGTCCATGTCTGAAATTGAAATTATGGGGGGGAAAGGCATCAGTGCATTTACTTGGATTCATTGTCTGTCAAGTGTTATAGAAGGATTAGATTGGGAAGGAAATTTTAAAACCATTCTTCTGACAAGAGTCACAGGAGTAAGCTATCAGAAGCTGTGTCAAAGGCACTGTCGTTGGCAAGAAACATATAGCAGCTTTATGATTCTTCCTTTTACAGAACCCAAACCATAAACAATAGAAACAAGGGAAATGAGAGAATGTAATTTCATTAGAGTAACGTGACATAAATTTAATAATAAATAATAGCTGTTATCTACAAAAATATGAAAAGCCATTTTCAAAATCATTAGCTCTAATCACAAATGAATTTTGCAGCTTCTTTTCTATTTTGCACCTTTGTAATGAACTCTGATAAATTTGAGGGACTACATGTTAAATAAAGAGATAGAAGGGTCTAATTTACTGCTTCATTAAACCAGCTTATTTCTGGAACATCTTGCGTATTGCTCTGAATTTCCCGTCTCTGAAAGGTGGAGACAATAAACTATCCATCTCTAATGCAGTGTGGCACACAATTAGGGATTCAAAAGGATGTGAATCTCTTTCCATCAGAGATACATACAGCGATTATTATTTTATTACCAAATACTGTCAGCATTACATATTTCTGACAGCTGCCATCACACCTGACTTGCATGCTGAATTTGCGCAAAGCGTTGCAAAAAAAGTCAGATGGAGCTTATTTACACCGCATTATTCCTCCTTACAAAGGCCTTCAATAAATGTGGTATGGTTAAATATTCACAGAGTTCATCACTGAAGATTTGCAGTCAGCAGGATGTATAAAAGATGCCCTGCTGTTCAGCTGTATTTTTAACATGGTGATATAACACCAGCTCAACTTTACAAACCCCGCCTGCAAATCAACAGAGATTTTATGAGCATATATGAACGCATCTCAAGTCAGCAAAGCACTTACACATGTGGATCTGAGATGCTGGCCTTCTCAGGGCTGAATTTTAACATAATTAAAGAGCTTTCAGCTTCAACTGAAACAATTTTTTTTTCAAAACACACATTAACGCAAAAGTTCTGCAACCTCTGTTGGCTCTGGCTAGGAGTGGATGTGCAGCAGAGAGGTAGCTGAAGTGGTCCCCAAACCATAAACAAACTCAAAAAGACAAACTTTGTCCTGACGGAATACCACCAATGTTTCCTTTGATGCAATATGGGCTTGGGTTTTACCTCCACAACCAGAATATATCTAGTTATCCACAGGAAAGACACAACTTGGTCATCTGAGCAAGAGCAGAAGGAAACAACTCAGGCATTTAGGGCTGTACTCTGCCTTCATATACATATATATATATATATATATACACACACACCTACTGCGTGGTCAGGATTACCACTTACATACCGTAGGGCTTCCAAAACACATCTGCAAAATCCTCCTTCCATCCCAGCCATTGAGCAGCCTCTTCCCGGGATTTCGTCCTTTCATTGCTCTTCTCAGCGCAAGATGCCCATGGCTGGAAGGGAGACAGCAGATTCTGTACCCAGGGCTGACAAGTTTTCCTAACAAGTTTAACAAATTTATTTTAAAGAACAGCCAGGCAATCATTATTTTATACTAGTTTTTGATGATAATTTCAGTGAAAAATTATTTTAATGGTTGATCAGTATCACTTGTAAGAGAACAGGGAAGGAATTTATGGAGAGTCTTCAATACATACTCCTTAGGAGATGAAGTCCAATTGAAATGCAAAGCACAGTAGACTTTCTCTTTTAATGACACTTAGTGAAAATCTTCCAAATGTCTGAAAGCCTCATCTGGGAAAATAAAGTAGGAGTTTAAAAGAGATGTGCAAATTTATCGGCATGAAGATGACAGAGCAAATTTGCGGGACATAACTAAACCCAGCTCCACCTCCCTGAAGGTACATGAGCTGAAATGTAAAGCAAACGGGCGCCGTGATCTCCCGTTATGCCTTTTGCAGGATCCACATTGCTGCACCAGCAGAAAGGAGGCCACGAGCTGTAGCACATTTTATAACTACACGGTGCAAAAAGGAAAGAATGAAACTACCCAGAATATTGGACTTGAGAATTTAAACTCACAAGTCAGATTCAAAATCATGGTTCCCGCAGCACCCATAACTTACCTCCTTGCCCATATGTCTCATGCACTGCTGGGTATGAGGTCATATTTATGTCTTGCTCTTTCTCTGCCAGGAGCAGAGTTACGGCTGTTGAGGGAACCGTAAGTTTGGTTTTCCTGACTTTTGTGCATTGAATCTTTAAGAATGGAAAAAAAAACCCCCACAACCTACTCGTTTGGATGGTAGCAAACGTGTCTCTCTGTCTGCCTTTATTTTCATTTTCTTTTCTGTTCCTCTACCTCTTCACAGCTAGTTCAAAGTGTGGATTTTACAGACACAAAGAGGAATAGTTGTTAAAAAGAAGTAACCTGTACCTTCTTGGAAAGAGACAGACAGCATCTTCCCATACAGCCCCAGTGCACACAGGACCTTGGGGGGGGGTGCTGCATTAAAAGCACTAAAGCTTTCTAAGTACATTTCCATTACTAAAATGTTTCTTGCAGCCACCTTTTAAAATCAACTCCACCACTTTCTTGTGGGTCCCAGTGCATGCAGGACCTTGGGGGGGTGCTGCATTAAAAGCACTAAAGCTTTCTAAGTACATTTCCATTACTAAAATGTTTCTTGCAGCCACCTTTTAAAATCAACTCCACCACTTTCTTGTGGGTGATTTGCAACAGTCTCTATGGTACAGCTACCCCTCTCTGGAGCATGCTTACAACATCAGTTCAAAGTGTATCAAAACGTTCACGTTATTTAGAAAAGGAACAAGCCATGGAGAAAGCCTGAGCCCCTGTTTCAGAGCCATTTACCAGCACTTGTTGCACTGTGACACTGAGGCAAGGAAGACTTAATTTTCCTCTTGTGTCTGCAGCGGTAGGAGCTGTTAAGTGGCCTTTTTGCTGGAAACAGTATTTGGGAGGTTGGCACATACTTTCAAAGAAAATTTCTTCTGTTCCTCTGCTCAAGCTTATTAAGTAACGCCTGTTGCACTCGCTCAGATGCGGTTACAGCGAACGGGCTGTGTCTTTGTCAGGGCTGCAGGAGCTGATGTGATGCTTCCCAATGACTTTGATAACCCTTGGATTGAGTCCTACATCGCTCCACCTCTTTGGCTTCCCCGCTGCCTCCCCAGCGTTCCCAGTTACCATGCTGACACCCATCACAGGCAATGGCAGCAGATACAGCAATACGTGCACCCAGGCATTTGGTCACAGCTAACTGCCATAAAGAGAAGAAGAAGTGGCACTAACAAAGTTAATATGTGGCGTTTTGATGTTCAGAAGAGCACTGCTGCGATGGTTCACTTTGTAAAGCAACCGATGCTTTTCATTCCCTTTGGTCATTTATTTATAGGAGGAAGAAAAGAAAAGAAAATTAACCTGGATGCTGCTACTGTGTCTCTACACTGTGACACTTTCCTGTGGAAGCCCTACTGACTAAAAATGCTTTGGATTTGATTTCCTGGAACATTATGTTATTTTCAGCTCCAGTATGGGATTATTTCAGACATATTTCTGATGCTCTGAATGAACAAAGATGCAGGGAAATGTATTACATTTGGGAAAATCATACAAATGGTAAAAATGTCTTTTCAAATAAGTTATAATGATATTTCAAGGGCAGTTTAGACGTATTCAAATTGCATATTCTCATTACCACTCTTAGCAACAGGCATAAGTCCTTCAATCTCTATGTAGTTTTGTTACTCTCTCCACAATTTTCAATTTCCTTACAACTATTCATCTGATTTATTACTTCCCTCCCCTATTTTAAATGCATTGTAACCCCATACATTTGTTTCACTCTCTCAGCTTCAATACTCAAGGTCGTTAATACCCCCAAAACATCCTTTGCTTATACCACAACTTTAAATGTGCTCTTTCTTGACCAGTGGCTTGTTACATAATCGCCAGTGGTGATATCATCTTGTTTTTAGTTTTATGATTAAAGGGATAAAAATGAACTCGACTGCATAAAATGTAAGAAGATACTTGCACTATCTGTGGCAATGCTGCTGCTGCTGCTCCTGTTGCACAGGTGGTACAGAGAGATGCAAAATTAATCTTTCTCTGTGTGTTGCTTGAAAGTTAACTAAGATGAAATAAATTATATAGCATTAACATTTGGCCCTTCTGATTAAGTGCTGCTTAAACACGCATCAAATTTGAAATCAATTGCATTGTACAGAGGCAAAGTACACGCCAGTTGAGATAGTTCAAATTTATCTTAAAAATTTAAGTATCCTTGCCAGCCACATCCCCAGCTCCCACCCCAAAGTCTCTGTGGGTCACACTTGGCTGGACACCATCCCCTCGCTCCTGTGCCCGTCTGGGAGCTGGCACAGCCTCCACATGCCAAAGTAGCCCCCGGGGAGCCCCACAGGTCTCTGCTATGCTGGGGCACAACCCTGGGCAGTTTTGCTGTAAAATACAAATCTGTGGTTCACCCAAG
>NW_010098526.1:19953-21482 GCF_000699245.1 Pterocles gutturalis
GCTGCTGCTGGCGAGCACCAGCGGGGCAAAGGGCTGTGCTGGGTCACCGCAGGGTAATCACTGCTGCCTGCTGCCATATGGGTGCCATATGGGAACGTCAGCAGCATTTACAGCACAGAAACGCAGAGCTGCAGGGCTGGAAGGGACCTGGGGAGAGGAGGCAGCTGGTGCCTTGCCCTGGGGCAGGATCAGGCCCTGGCAGACCCCCCCCAACAGATGATTTTCTGGCTTGCCTCTCCCCGGAGAGTGCTCCTGCTGCCTCTCCAAGGTCGCCCCTTCAACGCTCCTGGCTCCACCAGCCAAAGGACTTTCTGACACTCCGTCCCCACCATCCAAAAGACTTCCTGACACCCCATTCCCATGCTCCCTGCCACCATTCCTGCCAGCCCCTTACCAGCTCCATGGCCAAGCCTGAGGAACACCAGCTCCTCTGCAGCAACAATTTGGATATAGGCACAGAGGGAAACAGCGATGCGGAACACTTCAGTTGTGATTGTTTTTTTCTCTGTGTTCCTTAGTAACCCATTTTGCATGCTGGGAACAACATAACTAACGTCTGAGCCCCCTAAGTCACTGAAGAGAGAAGTACAAAGATTATGAACGGGGGGCATTAGATGGAGCCAGCCAGGTTCATGGCCAGAGAGCCCCAAGGACCCCTGGGAATCCTCACTTCATGCACATCTTTTCTGCTCCCAGCCCCTTTGTACCAGGTGTAAATCCAATGAGGGGAAAAAGAGGGGACAGTGCCCTTCCAGAGCTATCCCTGACAGTGCTGAGATCACCACTACTATTCCATTGCAGGCTGTAAGACGTGTGAGCATGGGATGTGCCAGCTCCTGTGGTGTGTTTACCGGACGGATGAACCCAGGAGCTCAGACCAGACAGGAAAGTATCCGCTTTCACTCCTGCTAACCCAGACCCTCCCCTTGAATCACAGCTTGCCTTAAAACCAAAGGGTTTATGTAAACATATAGCTTGTTTTCAATTTGAAGCTACAATTCCATCTTCTCTACTAAAGGTTGGTGTTTTTTTTTTCTGTATGACTCCCAGACCTGGAGCCCGCCTGGTGCAGGGACGGCCAGTCCTTGGAGCTGGGCGCAGGGGAAACAAAGCAAAAACCATCGCTGGGAGACTGGTGCCAAAATCCCCTGTCCTGTCAGTGCCTGTGCTCGTGTGGGTCTCAGATCCTGTGGCTTCAATGTTTCCTCTGGGCAAGCATGGTCTTGTGTGCCCTGAGGAGATGCCCGGTGCCGCCCATAGCAGCAGCCCCCCGGGAGCCAGTGAGGAGCCCAGGGATGTGCCGCAGCCCCTCCTAAGTTCAGTCTCATGTTCCACTTATGAAAACAAACGAAAGGAAGGGAAAAGCTATCCTATTACTCACTCCAGGGCAGCAGGGCTGTGCTGGTTCGCATCCCGAGACGGGTGCAGACAGGGGCCGTGGGCTCTGACTCAAAGCCGCAGGTGGGAGCCACGGGGTCACCAGGCTCCCCACCACCCACAACCACCAGCCTGTGGCTGGGCCAACCCAC
>NW_010098526.1:21546-23708 GCF_000699245.1 Pterocles gutturalis
AGCACAGAGCCTGCCTTTGGCTCGCCTGCGCTCTCCTCTGCCGAGCCACAGGTTTTCCCAGCAAGTTTTCAGCTTTCTTTCCCCAGCCTGACTCTGCTTTACCTCTGCCATGGTTGGGTGCACAGGCTCCTGCTGTAACTTCCAGCAACACAGACAACACCCCACCTCCCCACCCCTCACTGTTTCAGTGCCTTCTTACACATTTCATCCAAGTAAAACAGCCTTTGCTTCACTTTTGCTGGGAGTTGCAGTAAAACACCCAGATAGACTTCAGTTGTTCATTCAGCTCAGGCTGGTGTAAAAAGGAGGTCCCCACAGCTGCCCCTGGACGAAGTACCTCAAATACTTCAATCTTCCACAGCTGGTTCTCCTGGAAGAGGCTACAGCAACCTCTTAGGTGGGTTCATTGCTGAGAAAGATCATCACAGCTAAGCCCCCGCCCTCCTCACCTGGGGTGGTTTTAAAAAGGGAGTTTCAGTGAACGAGATATTGAGAAAACAAAAGAAAACAACCCCAAACCCTGCACACATACACACAACCTCTCTCACATACACACAACCTCTCTCACATCATCCTCCTACAGAAGCAAGCAAATTTTGCACCAAGTTACTCATTCCCATCAGAGAAAAAGCAGCCACTGGTGCATCTGATCTCCAGGCACGACCCCTTCAAGCTGGAGCTGCTGTCCTTGGGGACCCGCTAATTTAGCATTCCCTAACGAGGCCTACAGACCCACGTTGCTGACTTGCTCTATGTTATCAGGACCATTAAAACACTCATTAGAGAAGGGCTCCGTTTGCTCTTTGGCCTGTGGATCTTGGCTGAGTAACTGGTCAGGCTCCTGGAGGAGCATTCTTAAGAAAATAATGTCTGATGAGAAATTTACAGCTACAGCAACTGCATATTAAGTGCATTTTACTCCAGCTAGTTCTGTGTCATGAGTTGTCAGTACAGATTGGTGGGAAAAGAGTATGAAATATTCATGAAGTTATCAATGGCACCAAGATATCCAGTTAATTATGTTGCTCAGCGCTTCCTCGCAGGCTCTGAATACCCAGCACCGACTGGCTCGTTAGCGTAACTGCCATTTGATTGTGCCTTTGTGGCAGTGTTTGCTCCGTACCACTGACACACCACTGCGCTCTTGGACCAACTCCATCTTAATTAGCTTTGCTGCCACTGGAATTAGGTGACATGTTGTAGAAGTCACTTAAATTAACTTCTGACTCTTCCTCAGACAGATGGGCCCTCGGTACCCGTGCCTGCCTATTATGTTTGTTTAATCATTCTTTAAAGGACTGTCACAAAGACACCATGCCATACTTCCTGGGTGCATCAGAAATGTGACCTTGGCTTCAGCACTGGTTTTTGAAAATGAATGCATTTCTTAGAAGAAATCTGAATTTTGCCAGGTGAGTTGATTAGTAATTTGGATTGCAGTGCAGAGGCTTCCAGGTAGCAGGGCTCCATTGGGTTGCGCTACTCACAACCCAAAATAGCCCCTGCTTTGAAACCCGCATCCTGCCCCATCTCAGGTGCCCACTGCTGATCCCCAGCACATCTTGGGCCGGTGGTGGGGCTGGGGTCCGTGACAGTCTGTGCCATTAGGGTCCCCACTGCGGCGCAGGCTGGACACACTCTCCAGTCCCATACACAGAGCCCTGCTGATGAGCTTTGCAGGAATGAGCACAGCAAGCACAGACTAAAGCCTGCTCCCCTGGCTGTGCAAAACTTGCACAGGACAGCATAAGCCCATGGCTGGCCTCTGACACTCAGCAGAGAGTGTCAGTGCCTCTGTGGCCATTCCAGCCAAGAGCTGTTACAGAGGGAGATGCAGCAGAGCTACAGCGTGTTCACACCACGGCTGGATGCTGCCAGGGGCTACAGCATTGCCTTCTTAACGCTGTCTGTGCCATGCTAGTGACTGCAGGAAAGCTGCAAGAAGCCCAAATGGTGCAGGATGGGATATTCTGGATTATTCTGTTGTAGTTTTACCCTGGCTGGCAGCAAAACTCAACCCCACTCGCTCACCATCCACTCTCCCCTCACAGGGATGGGGGAGACAATTAAAGTGGTAAAGGGAAAAGATACAGGTTGAGATAAGAACAATTTAATAACTTCAGTAATATTGAAAATAATTATTATTATAATAATAGTAATAT
>NW_010098527.1:0-21814 GCF_000699245.1 Pterocles gutturalis
ATACAACTGGCCTCAGCCCATCGCTCCAGAAGCTGGAGCTCAAAAGCCTCTGGAGGAAGGAACTACAGCTGGGGACTCTGCAGTCTCCCATTGCATCTGGAGTGGTGAATCTCTTTTAAAAACATCACAACTGCTGTTTCAAGTTGTGTTTCAGCGTTTGCTTTGTCAACTCCTGTTGTAGACTGTGGCCCGCTTCTGCAGGGTCTGTGAAAGATGCAGAAAAGGGAGGGTGAGAGAAGCTTGCATATAGTTTAAAAAAGTCCCTATGTCTGTTAGCAGTTGCTTGAGGAAATGGCAATTGCACAAATTGGAAAAGGTTAAATCCCACAGTTGTTTCTTTACACAAGTTTTCTAGAAACCTTCCCTGTGAAATGCTGATAGACAAGCTGAAGACAGTGGATGCACTTGGGAGAAGATGTGTGTATTGTACCGGTTGCTCTAAAGCAATATTGAAGGACACCAGGTTGCATTCATGCAGTGAAGAGTCTTACACTCATACTATGGCCTTGGGGATTTTTGTGGTTGTAAATCTTTACTCTCTTCCCTTTGGACCTCCACAGACAATTCATAGATGAAAGGAGTTGGGGATCTGAAGGAGGTTGTCCTTTTTTGTAAAGAATAAGTTTTCCTTCCCCGGTTCTCTGCTTGTGACTGCTAAAGGAAGACGTTGTACCTTCACATCTGATCTTTTTTTGTAGACTGGCTTTATAGTTGGTCTGTAATACACACTCCTCCTTCTGTCAGCTGAAACACCCCCTGTTCTGTTTGAAATTTATAATTGTCTTATTTGCAAAAAAATTGCGTTGCTTGTATACCTTTTCATTATAAGACTGGAATTATGTGAGAGGCTCTTTGAATGCCTTGAAAAAGACCATGGGAATGAGCAATGGCCACTGAAAGCTCAGGAGGATAAAAGGATGGTGTGAAGGCATTTCTTTTGGTTTCTGACAGTCAGTGGATCACGTCTGGTATTGTTAATTACTCGGAGGTAGTGAACAATGCCTGCTGGTTGATCTTGTTTGCATGGTATGTAATATTGAAGAGTTGAGGGTTCTTCCGCTGTATAAATTACTTCCGATTATTTTTTTAGCTTCTCCTAATCTACTTGTAATTAAGAGAGGATGGAACTTTTCAATCGGCTGCTAGTGGAGAAAGGTTAATTCAACAAGTTTGATCGTTTATCAGCTGGTAGGTCGTAGCAGGAAATGTCATTACTCGGTTACAGGGTAGGCTGGTTGCCTGCTCTGGCATTGGTTTCTTATCCAGTATTCACAGCTTGTGAGCCATCCTTTTTGTTTCTGATGGGTTTTCTGCCTCTTAGTTCAGTCTACCAGTGTGGTAAATTCATCCTTTCATATGGCAAGTCCCATCCTTGTATTATGCATGAATCTTTTCAAGGCCCCCAGGTCTCCAGGCCCATAAATAATCCATGAATAGAAAGCCCCTTATGCTTCCCCTCTGGCCTGGAAGTGGTTGAGAAAGAGGAGAGGTTACAGAAGTAAGGGGATGGGGCAAACGCTAGGCAGTTCTTCAGTGAATTCTTAAAAAAAACCCAACCAAACAAAAAAAAGTAAAAAAAAACCACACAAAACTTCATGTCTTTCTCCTTCCTTCGCCCTCTACTTACAGCATGTTTGAGCTGCTTTTTACACTGGACGGGGGTGAGAACCTATTTTATTACTTAGTTGCTGACATTTCTAATGTCCTTGGAACAATTTTAGTGACAAGTGTAAGAGAATGGGAGGAGGAAGGATAAAAAAATTTTGAAGTCATCTTGTTAACAGGATGTTATTTGTGTGAAATAAAGCCAGGGAAGATATAATGATATAGGACAGAATGTGACTCTTGCGTGCACCATCAATAATAATAGGGGTGAAATATTTATGGTTTCCTTCTCCAGGTAACAGTTGTGGTTGTAATTGTTCATTTTTACACATCCATATGATATTTTTTTTTTGTCTTCCTGTAGTTAGTTGGTTTTATGTCGCTTTTCTAACTCTTAACTTCCTATTGCCAGAGCAGCACCTGCTGGATATAATTGATATAATTGCCATCTTTAGCAAATTTATCTCCTTTATTGCCTGTCTATTCAAGATATTGTGAAAAAGCTGGATTTAGCCTGTCTGTGGACACTTAAAATTTTGGGAAAATATATCCTTGGAAAGCGGTACAGTCTGGTACATTGCAAAGAGAGGAAATGTGTCTGAAAAACATTTTTATGAGGCTAAGCATGAGGTTTGTCTTTAGCTGGTGTGATTTCACAGTACCCACAGAGGGACAAGGGGCAGGGAGACCTCTGTTAGAGACTGGGAACCATCTCTTGTGGCCCCAGGCTGGGGAGCAGAATCTTAATGAGAGAAAAACTTTTCACCTTGCAGTTTATCACTGCTCTTCCCCCGGGCTTCAGCTAGCTGTAGGTAACCGCTTCCTGTTTTTTTCCTTAGTTTGAAACCTCAAATCTTAAAAGTAAACTTTGCATGTCTCAGTGGTGTGCACATTTTAACCCAACCACCTGCTTCTCTCTGCTCTAGAAATGAATTTGCCATTTGATAAGAGTTGGCTGGATGATGTGTCGAACTATTTCAAAATGTGAAATAAAAGCAAACAAAGTGAAGTGATAATTTATTATGCTGTTTCATACTGAGAGCAAAAAAAAAAAAAAGCAGCTCACTGAAAGAGGTAAAAACTTCCTCTTACGTGCACTTAACATATGTTGTTACTTGCATATGGGGTGACTTAACTGTGCAGTATAGTCTGCACGGTTATAGTATAGTCTATATAGTTCAGACTAGACTGCAGTATAGTCTGTGTAGTTCAGGGTGAGTGCTGGGGGCTGGAAGAAGGAAGGGAAAAAGTGTTCTTAGCCAGGAATGTGGGGTTAAACCTTTCTCTTCCCTGCTTTGCCTGACGCTGCCCTGACCTCTGATAAACTCAAGGGGAGTTCAGGACTGGGGTGGAATTTGCTCACATTTGCAAGCTCAGTGTTTTGAGCTGAGAACAATTTACGGAGCCACTTTCTGCCTGCTGATGAATGAGTAGGATGGTGAAATTTAAAGGGGGAAAAGGAGTTGTAAAGAGGATTAATGTGGGAGGAGGGGAGAATTTTAAAACAGTTCTGGCAGCCCCATTTACTTGGGAAATCCTGTGACCAGCAGCTGTATGCATGGCTCTGTCCTGGTGTAGTTTTTACGAAGAGAATATAACAACCTGCCCTGGGTAACTAAACTGTTAATTAAGCTGTCATAGGGGCAATGGGAGTGAAAGCCCTGGCATCACAGGAGTGATTTTAGTGTAAGCCTTAGTTGTTCTTTGAGCAGTTGCCCACGTAGGTTTCAATTTGTGGAAACACTTGAGCATGCATGTGAGATTTCATCTATCTATTTGTATAAATATCGGTTTCCACTGCAGCTGTGCCTGCACCCTGGCAGCCTGCAGACGTGCTGAGCAGCCAGAGCAGAACGTGGTGCTGCTCCCGCAGCGCTCACACCTGGTCAGCTCAGGTGCGCTATTTGGGGGAGAATTATTTGAATTTTCTTATGTCTGCACAACAGCAAGTACAAAGCAAAGATGTTTTTTGGGATCCTGATCTCTAGCCGTTCTGGGACAGGGAGCCGCTCCTCATACCCGAGGACCGTCATGGTCTGCTCTGGGGAGAGGTGGGTGGAAGCACAGTGCCCTGTTTATTCTGCAGAACACTGGGAACTCGGAGATGTGCTTGCAATGTTGCATGGCTGGAGCAATCCCCCAGCACTCACCCCTTGTTTCCAAGAAGTTTGGCAAAGATCTTTTTACTTAGATCCTGGAGAGGTGCGGCTCCACCAGCAGCATAGCATATTCTTCTGGCTTTGGGAAGGGAGAAGTAGGAAGTGTTGGGAAGGATTTCACAGTGTCTTAAAACATTTGACATGTGGCTCTTTGGTAGAAGAGGAGAGAGAAGAGGGAAAGTCCAAAGGCAACACATCATGAAGTAGACCCAAAGAGGTTATGTTTCTGTTCGTAAAGGTGCGAGTTACTTTACAGGGTACCATGAATGAGGTAAAAACACTTCCAGGCAAAAGCTTGAACAAAAAAAGCCAAGCCCATGTGAACCAGGAAGGGTTTTAAGTGGCGTATTTGTTTTAAAATTCCTTATATTGCTGTCTTTTTATTCTTCTTCAGGTTTTATTGTGTGTTTATCCCAAAACAAGCAGTTGATTTTTGTGACTAGTTTTGAGTCTTGTGACTTTATAGATGCTGGTCTGCCTCTACTTTGGAGAAAAGTCAGTTGACTTCGTAAACCTCTGCAATTCCTCATCTCACTTTTTAGGTGGAACTAAACACAGAAACTTAAGACAACTAGGGAATTTTTCAGGCAGACATAAATGAGCAGAAACTGGAACTCATAGCTTTAACTATAGCGTTTTCTGTGAGAGTCCAAGGTAGTGCAGGTGTTGCCAAAATAAACAACAAAACTGTCAGCTAGTGGTTACATTTTAACGTGGTTTTACAGGGATCTGATTTGAGCCAAGCTAGGTGAGTGCAGGTTAATGAGCAATTTCTATGACCTGCCGTATTCTTCCTGATCAAGCCCTGATCAGACGCTGCCAGTTGTGCCAAAAGGTGGTGTGATTTTGCAGCAACCAAGGAGCAGGATGGGGCTTGCCAAATACTTGTATGCTTGCGACTGGTGCCAGAACTAAAAAAAAAAACAAACCCAGTGGCTCTGGCTGCCTTATTGAAAATGTTGCTTTGTATTTTTCCTTCCTTTTCGTCTTGCTTTCTAACAGTGTCGCACAGTTGCAGTGGCTGCCTCTTGCTGTCCAAGTCTGTGCAGGCTTTTTCTGTTGTGTGGAAAAAAAAAAAAACCCACAGAAATTCAGTCCTTTCCCTGCCCCTATTGACTCTTTCAGGAAGAGCAACCCGGGTAGAAGATTTATCACTCTTAAGATCTTTAATTTTTAAGGTGGGGGTGGAAGAAGCCTGACTTAGTCCATTGGCCTCCTCTTTCTTTGTCCTCTTTCTGTTCCCGGTTTTCATACATCCTTTCCCCTTGGACTGCTGTCAGCTAGTTTCTGTGCCGTTTCATTGCCTACAGCCCATGCTGCGGCTCCCAACCCAGGGCCGAGAGCAGCAATAAATCACGCCCACTGCTGTGCGCTGGGAAGAAGGATGCTTTCAGTGAGCTCAGGGCTTGTAATGCAGATTTAACGTTTCAGCCTCTCCCGGGAATGCTGCGGAGAGCAGTGAGAGGGAGGGAGGCAGAGCTGTGTCTCCATTCAGCAGCGGCTAGCTGTCTGTAACTCGCCTTTGTTGAGCTCCAGTCGGGTCTCCCTTAGGTCACACATTTGCACTTGTTTTGAATAAGGTAGAAGAACCCTTCAGAGGCTACACTGCCGAAGAGGGCTGGGAGAGAGCAGGGAACGTATTTGGGGCTTGGGAAAGTAAAGGGAAGGAGACCTAAAACTCCTCGAGTGCTGCAAATGAAGGTCAGAGTCTCCTATGACCTTGCACTGCCTTGGTGACCTTTTTAAGGCTGTTGACTGTGATGATTTCCCTGCCTGAGGGATGGCTGGCATCTGCAGGCATTCCAGAAGCAGTTAAACACCTGTGCCTTTGCTGCTGACATTTCATTAGGGCGAGTAATGAGGCTGGATATTAAATGTCTACCTTTCCGACTGGTCAGGAGAGAAAACAGGAGGGAAGATCTAGCGTGTCTCAGGGCCTGTGAAATCCTCACAGATACAGTAAAATACTCTCCCCTCCGCCCTGCTGCGGAGAGCAGACCCAGCATTGCCACATCCTTGCCCTCCTGTGCTGTAGCCGTGAGCTAAAAACTGTTCTCCCATTTTTACAGCCTTGACACAACTCCCTTGTGTCAGTCTCAGGTTTTTCCTAGAAGGATAAAAATTCAATAAAGATTCCCTGGGCAAAAGTTAATTCTGTAGTCTCCATTTCCAGGTAATCCTCCTCTGTACTGGGCTCCAGAGTGCTGCTTTGCCAGATTGTGTCCCATGGTAGCATATGGAGAGGGTGTGAAGGAATGCCTCCGAGAGCCTGGGCTAGGAAAAGTGTTGCTCCCCTCTAGGGTGGGCCAGGGCTGCTCTCAGCCAGCAACCTGAAGGGCTGGGAAGTAACATCAAAACATGTGAGCTCCCTACCTTTAAATTCAGCAAATGAAATCCCAGGGGATGAAATACCTCTCTGCTCATTTCAATTGTCAAAGCATTGGGTGTGTTTTGAAGCTTCTTATGCAACTGGTACTCCTATACCACAAACATGTCCTCTTTCAAACCTAAAAAAATGTCAGGCTATGATTGGCAAAACAAACAAAACCCCGTGACTGGGCTTATGAAAATTTATTCTTTGGAGAGAGGTCCGATCTTGCAACAAACTGCACCTCCAAATCTAAATCCTTTACTGCTTGTATAGGGGAGAGGAGACTTATCCTAACAGAATCTGAAAGGGCTGGATTGCTGAGAAGGAAATGGGTGTCCATGTATGCCTCTGACATGCCTGAAACCGATGCAAAAATCTTTCTCTTGGAGCGCTTTTTCACAACAAAGAAGGCAGCTGTCATTTTGCTGTTGCTTTGAGCTGTGCTGAAATACGATCTACTGGCCTGCACTGATGATCAGAAAAATGGATATCTCTTTGTTCGCACAGTAGCATAAAGATGTGCCACCCTTACAGGCAGTTGGCAGGCTCCTAGACTGAGCAGCTGAGCTTGAGATGTTTTAGATGTGCTGGTGGAGACGCCTTCCTAAATTTTAGTAGGTGCTAAAATTATACTACTTTTCAACAGGCAGAGGGGCTTCCACAGTCACTCCTCTCTTCTCATAAAAATTACTGAAACAAGTGGAATAGTGATATTCTTTTGAACTTGTCTGAGATATAGATGTGGACCTTTAAATATCCAATTTGTCACTGTTGGCTGAAGGACAAGATCAATGTTCCTCAAATTTGTATTGAGTTTAATTGGAGGCATGTTATGCTTGACTCTATCAATATGGAGTGTTCAAAATGAGTTTACCACGGCATAGAAAACAGCTGGCGTTTTTTTCCAGCCCTAGGGAAATTATTGCAAGATTGTTTTATTCCCTGTGTTGCTGATGCACAGGAAAATATTTTCATGAGCAGCATTTTCATTTCTGACAATAGCTGTCCAATAAATCACTTTGGTATAAAACTATTGTTTGGAATCTGAAAATTGCTTGTACCATACGTAACTGTGCTCCTGCCACCCAGTCAGGAGTGCATGCAGATAGTCAGAGGGCTGCTTAGACTGGTTTATATACACACGGAAGAAACAGTAATTTTTTTTCTTGTTGCCAGGTGTCCATGTTTTGGTTTTGTTATGTGTCTGTTTTCTTGCCTTCATGCTACCACAGGCATTGGTGTCCTTGCAGATTATTCACGAAGGGGTGCATGTTTGTGTGTGTACCCATTTCACCATAACCGTGCCTTATCCTCTTAGGTGCCTGTCGTGGTTTAACCCCAGCCAGCAACGAAGCACCACACAGCTGCTCTCTCACTCCCTCCTGCCGGGATGGGGGAGAGAATTAGAAGGGTAAAAGTGAGAAAACCTGTGAGCTGAGATAAAAGCCGTCTAATAGGTAAAGCAAAAGCTGTGCATGCAAGCAAAGCAAAACAAGGAATTAATTCACTGCTTCCTGTCGACAGGCAGGTGTTCAGCCATCTCCAGGACAGCAGGGCTCCATCACATGTAGTGGTTACTTGGGAAGACGAACACCATCACTCCAAATGTCTCCCCCTTCCTCCTCCTTCCCCCAGCTCTATATGCTGAGTGTGACACCATATGATATGGAACATCCCTTTGGTCAGCTGGGGTCAGCTGTCCTGGCTGTGTCCCCTCCCAGCTTCTTGTGCATCCCCAGCCCACGCGCTGGTGGGGTGAGAAGCAGCAAAGGCCGTGGCTCTGTGTGAGCACTGCTTGGCAGTAAGGCAAACATCCCGGTATTATCAATGCTGTTTTCAGCACAAATCCAAAACATAGCCTCACACTGGCTACTGTGGAAAAAATGAACTCTATCTCAGTCAAAACCAGCACAGGCCCTTAGTGTTTTCACCTCTGTTGGGCATTTCTGTCCCTGCTCACTGTCCTTCTCCCTTGGCAGAGCTGACATACACACTTAATTAGTTCAGGGTTATGCTCAGAGTAGGAAACATCCTTGGGGACTACAGTTCAGTCATTTTTACAGACAGCCTCTGCTGCCTTTGACTGAGCTGTCCTCCCTGCTTCCTCCGGTGTGCCATGAACATCACTGGTCCCCAAAGCTTCCATTTTCTCCTGGTTCCACCAGCAGTGGTATCTCCTGGGCTGCCTGCGAGTAGAGTGACTCCCAAGAGGATTTTGGTTTTTAACTCCCTTACTCTTCTCCTTTACTGACATAAAAAGTGTCGTGAGTGAAACAACCATGCTTGTAAGAGTGAAGCTTTGTGATGGTGTTTTAGACAGGAGAAGCAGTGAGCTGCTGTGCTTTATTGCATCTTGGGATGTTATAATTGCCCACGAGGCCCCTTCCTGCTGCATAGTCACGTGAACAGGACAATAGTGTCACAGGCGTCCCACGGGGGGTTTTGCTATGAAAATGTGTGCTGGGCAAAGACCGCCCGTATGTCACGACTGGAGTAGCTATTGAGGGAAGCAATGGAAAGAGAAGGGGGAAGAATGTTCCTGTTTGCTTTTTGAATGTGATAAAATCAATGGCTCTCGCTTTGAGAGCAGTCAGGATTTACAACTATCTCGTATTTCTCTAATTCCTGAAGAAGAATGAGAGTGAGACCTAGGTGGACTTGAGGAAGCTCTGTACTGACAGCGTCAAGACTCCTCCCTCTTTCTCTAAGTTTTAGAGGTGGATGCAAGTGTCATGACACGGAAGTTTACATCCTGTAGATTTTCATACCTACTGACCTCTAAGCCTTGTACACTACTGTATCTCTGATTGTCTGTGTCTGGATACAGGTTTCATCGCCAGAAGGCTTTGTAGAGCGAAGACTGAGCAGGGGGCAGGAAAATTCAGGCAGACCTTTTGAAAGGTTTTATAACCACAGAATCTGCAGAGAAAATACTTCTCAGGAGCTGACACCCCTTTGTTAATTAAGACTTTTCTTTCTTTTGGAGTTGGCAAACAGAAAAAATAAAAGTTTTGTTGTAATGCAGTTTATAGTGCTGGGGGAGAAACCAGGCTGGTGTCCAAGCTGCATTGCAACCAGAAGGCGAGTGAGAGCGGTGAGTAACTGTGGAGGAGCCGTGAGCATAGGAGTTGTGTTCTCAGCACTGATTTCTTTGTCCTGACAATTGTACTAAGCCATTATGCATATGTTTTCTTTGTGTGTGTAAGTCTTTATTCGGCTATTAGTACCAATGTGGAGGGAAGAGCAAGTGGACTTCAGATCGTCTTTTCTTTAGCTGGTTGGTTGGGCTTTTCCCCATGAGGCTGCTGTCCCACAGTGGGCTTGGTTTCCATTGTTCATTGGCAAGTCTGGCACCAAAATTGGAGGTGGCACGGATGGCTCAAAGGGACGGGCAGCTGGCTGGCACTGAGGGCTGGACATGCTGACCTTTCAAGCTGGTGATGGCAGGCAGGGAGGTGGTGTGAGCAGGCGGCAGCAGAGTGGTATCTTCTGAACCTTTGCTGAGACCTCAGCTTCACCCAGTCGACTGATCAGCAACAGCATTTTGAAACCATAGAAGAGCACATAAAGGACACAGTTTCCTTGCCCTTGAAGTACGATTATGGTTTCATGGACAGTGACAAATTCTCTGAAATAAGGCAGGACTTTGGCTGCTGAAGTGCTTGTTCACTCCGGCTGTGCCAGAGCAAGTCTGCTGCCGTAGTCAGAGGTTCTGAGAAGAAATACTGAGGGACATCTGCAAAGTCATTGCCATTTGGTGGAACAAAGTGGCATAAATGTGGTGGTGTTTTTTTCTGCTGAGCATCATATAAGCTCATGGTAACAAACAGTTCCTGCTTTCAGATGCCTGCAATCAAAGGTGGGAGGAAAACAGGTGCAGGAAGGTGAACCGAGGCTGCTGTAGCTGTACAACGGGACAAGGGTCTGGAAACCCTTGTGCTTTATGATCCTGAACTCTCTCATCTAGGCAGGGCTGCGTTTGCCTCTCTGTACCACTTCCTTTTGATTCAGAGCAAACCTTTTGTTCCCCTTTCTCATAAGAAAACTATTTTCTTAATCCTAATATATACCTGAAAGGAAGAAAAACACTTTACAAGAAAAGCTGGTAAAAACAGTACTAAATAGTTTTGGTTTTGTAAAGTAAACATCTCTGTAATGAAGTAACTCTCTAAGAGGCATGCTCTGTCCTGCTCCTCGGGAACTGGCTGTACTGGACACAGGCTGGGATTCTCAAAAGTGCGGGATGTTGATCTAATTCTATAGTTACTGGAGTCAAAACTACTGATTTCAGTAACTGCAGGTTTATGTCTGTGCTTGCTTTGTTTAGGGAAAACAAAGAAAATTCTGGTCCCCCAAAACTGCCTGTTGGCTTCAAAGACCAAATGGCCAATGTATCACAGAGTTGTGATGGATCCATAGATTTTCTTCTCGGTTCTGAAAAATACTTTTTAGTGTTTAGTAAAACAAATACTCCAATATTGCACTTTAAAAAGAAAAAAAAAGTTTATTACACATGAGAAAATAAATCACTTTTATTGCCTGAAAAGATAACATTTTTGGAGACATCTGATTACTATTTTTCAGTTTACTAAATATGGTAACTCTCAAAGTGGAATACTGAATGCTTTTTAAATGAGTATAGGGGAGAAAACTGTAATTTCATCAATGTCCAATATAAAATCAACCCAGTTCATACAGTAACAGAAAATGAAAAATCTTTAGTGACAATTAAATGGAATCAGTGTAGTTTCGTTCCACACAAACCTTTATTATGGTTATTCTGAAAACAAACATAGCATTTACCCTGTGGTTTTATTTCAGTGAAATGTTAGCTTATTCTAGAAGCATCATCAAGGCTTTTGAATTTTTTTTTTTCAGTGGAACTAGTTTTCATCATCTTTTCAGATTGCACAAGGGTTGTTGGGATAAGGTCTCGGCAGGTCCCCCTGCCAGCTGGCCTTGCACATCTGACGCTATGTGAGATCTTGCCCAGATCATATCATATTCTGCTTTATCCATCCCTGCCCATAGAAGGGAGGCAATATAGCTGTACAAGTCTTTTGAGATTGAGGGGACACTCTGCATAAATGCCAAGTAGTGATCTCATTTGAGACTGAGCTATTAAATCATTTGAGGTGTATTCCCCTGTCACTCCATGCCCAAGGCTTTGAACTAAAACCTTGCCTAAAAGCTGAACCAAGGAATCTGCTGTCTTGCCGCACCCAGCCAAGGCCCAGGTATGCAGAAGAGGGTGCCTTTTAATTTCTTTTCCATAGAAAATTCCTTGCAGTGGAGAACACTACCTGTGTTTTGCTCCATTACAGTGTAGTTGGCTGATTATCTGATCTGGGTATGAGGGCTTGTTAGTCCTCAGGCACTGGGAACTGCGATTTTTAAAATGCAAAAAGAGAGGGTTTAAAACGGAGTCTCACATTCTGTTATGCTGTAATTATTCAAGTCAGAACCTAATCTGGGAAGAAGTTCCCGTTGTAGATGTTTAAGTTTGTTGTCTCTTCCTCTTAACAACAGCTTTGTCTCCTGCATGCTCCTGCTGCATCCGTCAGCCTCGGAGAGCTTGCGTGATTTCCTTGGCAATGCCACGTTCCTCTAATCTTAATTCCTGTTACCGTCTGGCTCTGGGATCGTACATAGGTTTCTCTAATACAGTGCGGAAGGTGGTCAGCAACAATCTTTCTTCTTTATATCTCTGCAGCTCTATTCCTGCAGAAGTCCTCGCTTGTAAAGATAAAGGTACATTTATCCTCCTTAATGAGGCAGCAGGTCTGGAGCTGCGGGTCGGTGCTGAGTTACGCCAGCAGACCCGCGCAGTGACTGCAGCGTTATTGCTGATAAAGACCAAGTGGTGCTGAAGGAGCATCTGCACTCTGCCTAGAGCTCGCCTGCCCTGAAGAGTTGCTCATGGTCATTTGTAAACTATGTTAAGATTAAGAAAAAAAGCAAAGAAAATATTGGTTTTGGCAGCACAGAGTGACACAGGGTATTATGTGGGATGGTAGTGAGGGGAGGAAGCCCTTCAAATGGGGGAGGAGAAGGTCAGAATTTGCTTGGTTGGTTTTAAACCTCTGGCTCGGGAGAACATAGTCCCAGTTGTGCAAAAAGGCAGGTTAGGAAGCAAGTGCTCTTCCCTGGGCAATGCTTGGGGTCTGTGAGATGGAGCACTGGTGCTGTATTGCTGCCCCTGCCATCCATGCAGTGTGAGCCTCATCCTGAGCCGTGGCTCCCATCTTGTTTCTGTGGTTATACAAAGGAAGCTTTGTGCTTTCGGTACTGGATTGTCTCAGGTTCAAAATTCAAACATTAATGATTACGCCAAACGTGCCAAAGTTATTTAGTTGTTTTGGGGTTTTTTTTCCCCTAACTTTTTCTGATTAATCTCGAGGAATAAGAGGAGCTGTTCTTCTTTCCTCCTTAATCCTTTTTCTTTTCCTCAGCACCTTTTGTCCTCATGAGCACCTGCCCTGATTTCTAGCCATCGAGAGCCTTCCTGGAGAGCAGCCAGGCCTTTAACCTTTGACTACTAGGATACAGCTATCCTGGGTTAGATTAAAAGCCCATTTTAGCACAATGTCTCCAGTGCTGGTCATAATACAGATAACTAGACCAAAGCAAGGGTGTATGCTGCTTCCCCTGAGCATAAACTCTTAGTCTCCAACTGTTTCAGCTCAAGAGGTTTCCTGAGCTAGCTGTAGTTTCTACTCTATTTGTAATTCTCAGTGGATTTTCTTCTTTGAATTTGACCAGTCTTCCCTTAGTATGGCTGTCCTTTGGCTTTCTATAGTTGCCTGTGTTTCTGTATTGCCCGCAGCATGACGGATTTATGTACTGCTGTTTATTTTGCATTTGGCTCGCAATGTCTTCATCTGCTGCCCCAGCTCTGACAATGGACAAGGTGGAGACCAGTTGATCCTCCTCTGTTCACTGAAGATCTGGATGAACATGATGAGAGTTGGTGGCCATTTTTTAATATGGATCATTTCATTTGTTTGAGCTAACAGAGAGGTTAAAAGGAAGATTTGTATAAAAGCAGTGGCAAGACTCAAGATAAAATCATAGTAAGATTTGGCAGGAATAAGAAGATGAAAATGAAAGACTGTGGAAGAGAAGACATTGAGGAGCAATAGTATGGTCATCTGGCTGTTGGAAATGTCCATCCATGATTTAGGGTAAGAAAGCAGAAAGGCAGATTTGGCGGAAGTGAAAATATGTATAGTTGATATAAATAAAGCACAGCCTTTTTCTGGTTGATGTTGGTTGAAATAGAATTGTAGGCTATTGTGAGTTACTGCAGTTAGTGGAACTGAGTGCTGGCTGTTCCCATACAAAATCTTTGTTCAGAATTAAGGTTTTCACCATGCAGTGGGATGAAAGAATAAGTTTATATTGTATTAAATAAATATCACTGTGACAGGAGCCTCAATAAGAAAAAAACCCAAAAAATAAAGACATTTTGAAGATTAGTTATTTTCCTGCCTTCTTTCCTTTCTCCCTAAAGCATTTTTTTTTCCTCCTGATGGTTATCTGCTGTTGAAATTTGCTCCAGGCTTATCATTTTCCTGCCTTCTTTCCTTTCTTCCTAAAGCATTTTTTTTTCCTCCTGATGATTATCTGCTGTTGAAATTTGCTCCAGGCTTAGCACAGCTAAGAATTAATGGGTTCAATAGCAATCAAGTTCCTAAAACTGCTTAGGCAAAGTCAGTGAGATCTGAAGGCAGGGTCATGCCTTTGTGTGCCCAAGCCAGCTGTGTTGAGTCTGTGCAGAAACAGTCTTAGGTGGGCAGCTTCTGTGAGCCTAGCAGGTGGAGTTGTATTCTGTCCAGAGTATGCTAAAGGTTTGGTTTTATTTCTCTGCTTTTTCCATCAGCTCATCTGCAGGCATCATGCTGCTACTAAACCAACACACAGCAAAAAGGCAGAGCCTGAGTAGAATTGATTTGTTAAACTTAGCTTACCCAAATAAAGGTTGGGTCTGATTTCTCTGGGGTGCTCTTAGCTCCTGTCATCAAGCTGACCGGAATTGCATATCTTTGAACTCATTTATTCTCTTTTTTTTTTTCTTTTTTTCATGTTTCCTTGATGTCTTCTGACCTGAACCTGTTTCACCATTTGATGTGGTTTAGGTGAGTACATATGCTCTACAGGAGCGTTGTTTTGCTGTGGGACTTTTTTTATTCCCTTCCTGTCCCCTTTTGTGCATCACACAGCATTTTCTGACTGTTTCTCCCCTGGTTAGGAAGCAGGTTTTGCAATCTGTCACATTATTGTTCCATGGGCTGAGCTGTGATGCTACACCTTCTGGGTCTCTTAAGCTCCAGGTTTGGAAAGGAAGGTGACCTCATAGGCTCCTTATGGCGATGCCATGTTGAGGCCTCCAGCCTTAGCGAGGGTCAGGGCTCTGCTGGAGCATCTCTAGATAAAATACCAGGAGTAATATGGAAGTGGTATCACACAGGGTTAGCACGCTTACAGCTGATGAGAAAAGCTTTCTGATGTTACCTAAGTGATTGCTGTGTAAAAGCCACCTTCTCTTACCTAGAATTCCAGTTTTGTCATTTGTTCTCCCCTTTTTTGTGTCTACAAATCAAAGATGGGGGTTGTTTAGTATGGGACCTTCACGTGTTTTCAGAGTCTACACCACTTGCACGCTAAACAGAAGCTGGAGATTTCTTAAAATTCTCCGTAAACATAAAAACAAATAGTGGTTCATGAAGCCTTCCTTGAAGGGCTTCTTGAAAATCTCACCCTTTTAGGAAGTGTTTTCGTATACTAGTGAAGAGCTAAATCCATATCACCGTAACTGTAGACAGAAATCATTTTCCTATTGAACAGTAGGGCTACCATCTGAGAATGACTCTAAAGTGTTATTACACAGAGCCATTATTTTTTAATTCAAAATAAAGTAGGGTTTTTTTAGGTTTTAAACATCTGGAGATAGAGAATATGTTGGTGTCTATTGAGAGTGTTAATATGTGACTGCGACAAGTGAGGCACTTGCTGTGGTTGGGTGACTGATTTAGGTACCTATAATCAATTGGTGACAGCAGCTGTAATTGTGATTAGTGTGTGACTTTTTAGTGGAATTTTTTTGTAAGAAAAATACAGAGTGTAGAGATACAGACATACCAGGGCAGCATTTTACTCGTACATGATGTAATGGAGTAGTTACTGACTTCACTGAGCCACAGTGGATTGCCGCTGGTAGAAATGAGGCACAGTTTGAATTGCAGAATAAGAGTGCATGAACTGGCTTTCCCTCATGAGTATTTATGTGTCAGAAATATCACTTTACATGCAGTTATGGGAAGCCTGCATGCATAATGTGGGATCCCATATGCTTGACAGAAGAGAAAGTATAGAGGACAGCCTACTTGTTAGGTTTCCTGTGCGGGAGATACCTTGTGGATTTACCGTTGAGATCTCCTGTGCACAGCAAAGCTAGCTAGTTATCCTGTTCACTTTTGTGAGGCTGGGAGGTGAGAAAAAAAAGAAGTGAAAAGGAAAATACTCTCAAGGGGGCCAGGTTCTCGACTGTAAGCGTTCTCTTTATCGGCAAACCAGGACAGACCAGTATAGATTTCACGTTCCAGAAATCTCAGCCCATCAGCAGAGCGGCTGCTCACAGAAACAGATGGCGAGGCTGCCCCGGAGCCTGCAAAGCACTTCACGCGCCAGCTGACATCTCCCCACGCGCGCCGTGTGGCTGTGTGCCGGCGTGGGCGCGAGGTGGAGGCAGCCGGCGAGGAGGAGAGCTCGGCTCTGGAGGCAGATGTGCACCTGCCCGCGCCCTCCTGCGAGGGGCAAGTGGGATGCTCTGCCTCTCTGCACGGGTTCAGCTGGGAAACCAAACATGAGCTGGCTACTGGCTGTCTGTAGAGAAATAAATGACTCTTTCAGCAGCTCTGTGAGCATTGTTACGGTTCTTCTCAGAGGTAGTTGTTTCAACCAAAAAAAAAGCTTTCTGCAGAAGGCATAGCACTAACCACATCTGTCTTGCTGTGCTGAGAGAAACAGCAAAAGCAGAAGGTCTTTGTCTTCACCGCAGAAAGTTTGGCAATTGGGCCCCAACACATCACACGGACACATGGAAAAATGTATCACTAACCACATGCATTTTCACAGTGCCTCTGCAGGGACTGTGCTTGCTTCAGTGACGCTAGATGCTGTGTTGCACACCACCATCGTGTCCTGTTCTACCCAAGCGCTAGCAGCAGATTCTGCTCGTTTGTCTCCGCTGTCCAGCTCCCACAGTCCCACGTTCCCCAGCTAGAGCTGAGGTGACGTAGCTTGTTGAATTTCTGTCTCCGTGTGTTCTTGTAGCATTAAATGAGCAATATTCCATTACCTGCACTTTCTTGACCGCTCCAGCTGATTGCCTGTGGTTCTGTGCTCTCTGAGAAAGCCTCTTCAGAGCCCATCTCTCAGAAGCTGCCTTGCAGGGAAGGATTCTGAGTGACTGTGTGTTGCCTGCTTGTGAGCACATGGAGAGAAGGGGAGATTCAGCACAGCCACCTTCTGTATTTGCAACACCCAGTTCTGTGGCAGCCGGTTTAACTATCTGTGGTGTATCAACAGGTCTAGAGATCATTACCCAGGGAGAAAGGAAGAGGATCTGTAGCTCCTGTTAACTGGGTGGTTAGGAAGAGCAGAAGCCACTCTAGGTTACTAAAGGGAAGGTATTCCCTTTTAAAAGAGCAGAATCATTTTACTGTTGCCTGTCCCACGTGTGGAGCAGTTCTGAGGAGCTAAGCACCAGTCTGACAAGTGACCAGGATGAAGGAGTCATCAGCTAGTGTCCAGTGTCGGACCAGTTGTGCCTAAACCTGTCCTGGGGTCTCATAACTCTGCTCAGGGGCTGTGTGTGCAGAGACCATGAGAAGAAACATTTGGGCAGGAGACAGCTTCGAAGGGGGCTGTGCATCATTTATGCTGCAGTAGTGTTGAAGAGACTTGATTATTTTAGCTTCTGTGTTGTGCTAAGTTCAGAACAAGCCACGTAATTAATGACTGCCTCAGCTTAAACTTGTCGTCTCATTCAAGAGTGAGACAAGCAGGCAAGGGCTGCGATGAAGGAGATGCAGATCTTCCACAGACAACCAGCAGCAGCAACTGCTTTCAGCTCCATCACAACAACTTCAGCAGAAGGCGGGAGAGGCGGTGTTTTCAAAAAGAGAGGCGGGTTTTGCATGTTCTGTTACTTGGGAAACATGACCCTAGAATTAAAGTTCTTAAATTTCAGCCAGGGAGCTTGTGCCGATACTAGAAAAAATGGTGAGTTTAGGCAAACACTGGAATAAGTTTCCTGAGAGTGGGTGTGGGGAATTTGCTCAAAGGTTAAGGCCTGGTTGGGCAAACATTTTATCAAAAAAGTTTTAGGTAGGGGTGAATCTGTCTTGGGAGCAGGATCTCTTCAGAGTCTTTGAGCACTCTTCATGCTGTCCTCCTATCCTCTTTCCTAAGTCTTTTTCCCCAACCACTTCTGCTTGTGCAAAAAGACAAAACAGTGCTGAAAGAGGAAACCGCCTCTCTCCGCATCATCTGATCTCTCCAGCTTTGAAGTCAAAGCAGAGTCCTCTGCTAGCTTGATCAGTTCTGGTGAGCTTTATCAGTTGTGACCAGAATCCGTCTTTTTTTTAAAAAAAAAAAAAATTAGGGCAGGGGGAATGTCAAATATTTGCTTAGCATAAAAAAACATTTCCAGAGGCTCCAAGACTCCAGATTACCTGACAGAACAGAAGCAGGATTATGTTATTAGTGTGTTAACCTCTTCTTTAAAACTTTCTCATTAAATTTCCCCACTACTGCCTGATTTCTTCTGTGGATTTCCGTGACACTTCACCAAGTTGATACGTGGAGCAAAGAAAACCAAGATTTCAGGACGTGTATTTCCCTTCAAGTGCCGCATACTTGGTATGATATGCATTTTGCTTTGCAGTTAGGCAGTGTGCTTACGTACTCTGATCTGCAGCAACTTTAATAACCTAATAGCAGCCTGCAGTGTGTTCTCTGTGCTTCACCACTCCACAAATCAGTGGATTTCCTCTCACAAGTTCATATGAACTGAAATGAATTATAGCAAAAAGGGTGAGGAAAAATTACTTTTTTTAGAAGAAGTGAAATCTGACCTCAAGATCACAAACAATGATTCTTGAAAAATCATTGCAGCAGTCATGTAAATCACAGCGTAGGTAGCACTGCTTGTCATCCCAGCTGCACTGCGAGTCTCACGGCCCTTGGAGCCCACAGGCTATTAAATACCTTGCCCTGGCTTTTGTAAATGGCATGCAGAGAAGAGGCAGAGATGATGATCCCTCTGCGCTGATTGCGCTGTCGTGGTGGGTCATTAATCTCTGCCTGGCTTTGAGCACTCTGCTGCTGCTCTGCACCTGCCACGGCCGCAGCTGCACCGCTGCATCGGCAGGATCCAGACCTGGCTTTGCGACCCCCGGGAGCAGGGGGAACACAGGGCTCCTGGCAGTCATGGCAAGATCAGGGTCCGTGAATATGTCTGTCCACCTGTGGACGTTCAGCTGCTGGGTAATTGCCCAAAGTAACAGGTTTCCACAGAGTGACTTGCGATGATGAGCTGCTGTGCTTTTCCGCCGGGTCCATCCCCGCTGATTTTTGTGCTGTGAGAGAGGCTCTTCAGACTGGCAGGCTGGGACTTGCATGGTGAGGCTGCTGCCTGGTCTAGATACAGGGGAAAATCTCCTTTACTTGAAGTTGTGTGGTTACATCGGCTCCACCTGAGCTGCTGAGGGGCAGCAGCGTGGTCCCAGCACCCTGTGGGCCAAGTGTCCCCTGGGGCTCTGCTGCGGACAGGCTCCATGGAGGGGGTTACTCCAAACCTTGGGAGGCGGCCAAGGGCATCTTGAAGGCTTGGTGCAGATTCCACTAGCTGATGGCATTGCTTGCTGTCTGTCTATTGACTTTTCATTGGGCTCTCTGGCCATTGAGATTTTTGGCAATCTCCGTTTTGAGAAAGTCACAGAGGCGAGTTAGTGTGGTTTCCGGTACAGCCCTTCTCGTGGGACACTTTGCAAGGTCTTGACAGCCTCACTGCCTCTCCCACAAGGTACGCCTGTGCTGGGAGGGGTGGAGAGGTGCTCACAGGATGGTCTGAGTTAGGTATTCACGTATGAAACAAGTAGAGCAGGGCTGGCGAAAATGCATCCCTGCAGCCCAGCAGAACCGACTGCAGGTACAAGGAGTTGATCAAAGGAAGGTCGTTTTGTTGGAGCAGATTCAAGTGAAAAATTGAGCCAATATTCTTTTTCAGTAGCTTTTTTTGTGTTTCAGTATTTCTACTTTCTCTTAGTTCTCCCATATATTTTACTTTTTTATATCTTTTTTCCTGTTTTTAGAGAAACAACTCATTTATTTTGAAGAGTTGAAATAGTATTTGTTCACTTTCTGCTACTTTTAGCACCTGATTTGTCCTTCCTACACTCCTGCATAATCTTTTTACCTGTAGAGACACTGCCTGTTTGAGCCAGGTCCAAATGCAGAATCAATAAAAGCTCACTGCCGTGCATGCCATCATTTTAGAGCTCAGCAAGGGAGACTCTGGTGGGAAGGAGCTCGCTTCTAGCCTGTTATCAGACAGTAACCGTGCTCCTTGGGTTTGCAGCCGGTACCCCACAGCACAGGAGAAGTGATGTTCTGCTGGTGCTGAGCAGCAATGGAATTAACGTTGCTTTATAATTTAGCTGCTTTACCATCAAGTCACAATACTAATCTTTCTCCTTTGCTTCTCAAAATCAAACAGACCAGACTTCAGAAGTCTTTTCTGCAGGGATTTTAATCATTGACTGTGAGACAGGATATCGAGATGGATCATTCATTAATTATTATTATTAATGCAAGTTTATGATGCCTCTTGACAATTCTGCAGTACTGCGTGCTTCGGTTTTGGGGTTGTTTTTCTCCTTTAGCCTTCCAGTTTCTTTCAGAAAAGTAACGTAAAAGAGAGACTTGCTTGTGTTTGGATTTTTTTTTCCATTCCTTAATTCTGCATACTTTATTTTTGAGTCATCTGTCTCTCCTAGGAGATGAATTTTGAAGGTTGTGAACTTTGCAGCTTACTGGGAAATCCTCTTCTGTAGCCAGCAGAGTCAGGATTTATTATCTTTCCTGCAGTTTTTTTTCTGGAAGGAGAAAATAAATACCTTTGGTGGGGAAACTGGTTGTGGGCAATGAAAATAGGAAGCTTAAAAAATTAAAATGGACATAGAAGGCACTGCAAAATCAAGGCTGTTTTTTAGATGAACTAGTTTGTCTTTTATTTCATTTCTAATTCCACAAATGCAAATGGAGTTTTTACATATTCAAGAAGGCTTTTGCATTTGGAGTCTGGGTTTTGATGTTTGGGGCATTCTTCCCAAGAAACAGGCCAGAAATACCAGCTTCAAATGCGCACACTGCCCGAGGCATTCCCCATGACCAGCATTGCAGATACCCGCTGCCCCAGCTTGAGATCTGTGGGGACAACGTGTTGCCTAGAAAATGGTGCATAAAGGATGAATGTTGATTACACAACAGCAGTTGAATAAATAGAGTAGGGGGAGGTGGGTTTTTATGACACCATCTGCTTCTGTGATCTGGAGCCTCAATGTAAAATCATGGCTCAAGCTCCATACTATAGGTTAACAAAAGCCTTTAAATAGGGTAACTAATGGGTCAAACATATCTTCGCTTGTAAGGTTAAGACCCACAAGTCATTGTTTGTAAGAAAGTGGGGGGTGGATTGGTCACTGGAGAGGAAAGACATTAAATTAAATGTGGTGAAGCAGCCACGCGGGACCCCTTAATAGTTTCTGAGTATTAATTTTTCTTAATGAAATGCAGCTTAATGCAATCCCACCCTCCTGGCCTGACAAACGTCAGCTCTGGCCTTTTGAAGGTTGTCATGTCACTACTGCCTTTTAAATTATTCTGTGCACCCTCCACTCTCTGCTGCTTTCTTGTCACTTACAGCCCCTGGTTTTTGACGTAAACAAGGGAGTATGTTGGTGGGGAGCTGGGACTGTCAGACCTTTCAGTTCTGCTTCTCACCTCGTTGCTTTCTTACAACAAAAAATAAGGTAAATTTAAAGTGGGGGTTGTACAGAGACCCAGTGGTGCATTAAAAAGAGGCAGCAAAGGCCGAGGTGGGGGGAGACATCTGTGGAATATGAAATATGAATGGGGATGTGAGCCTCTGGAGGTCATGCTCGAATAGGCAGTGTTGTACAAGGTGGATCCAAGCAAGCCTCAGCCTGGGTTCATCTGCTGGTCAGATTGGTTTTTTGGAAGTAGGGAGTAGAAGTGGGTCAAATGCAGGCTGCCTGATTCATTGTAAGAGCCATTTTAGCAAGGCTGAAAAAGAACTTGGATCTTAAACATGGCTTTTTAGCGAGACCAAAGGCCACAAACCATCCTAATAATTTTTACAAGAGTGTGTTTAAACACAGCCAAAGCAATGCTGCTACTGGCCGTTACTCACCACCAGCAACACCCCGCGGATGCTTTCTCCTCTAATAGCTCAGTCCTGGCTTCCATTGGGAAGGGGTCTTAGTGGTGTATTTCTTTAACCTCTGCTGGAAGAGTTTGTCCTTCACCCCTCCTAGCTTTCTGTGCAGGAACTGTCATTTTTCCTGCTCTGTCTTTGGTGGGGCAAGAGTGA
>NW_010098527.1:21845-22234 GCF_000699245.1 Pterocles gutturalis
CCCCCTCCTCCTCTCAGACCTAGAGATAATTTGGACCAGAGACTCCTGCACACAGCTGATCCCAGAACTGGCCAGCCAGTTGGGGAACACTAACATGTAAGTTCTAATGCTTCTGGGTGTCACACCCGTTCAACTGGCTGACAGTATTTTCCGGCAAGTTGTCTCTTTCAGCACCTGTTAACCAAGTCCTTGGTGACTGTTCCTCCTGTGGCCTGGGCCAGTTGCTAAAAGATCCAAATACATACGTCTCCTTGTCTTTCTTTCTTCACACCAATGAAACACTGATGCTTCTGAAGTCTCACTGCTATTTCTGGTCTCAGAGGCAGTGTTAGATGGAGCCGTCGCTCTGCGTCATGAGTCTGGACCTAGGTGGCAGGGTGGGGTGGGGT
>NW_010098528.1:0-872 GCF_000699245.1 Pterocles gutturalis
TTTCTTTTCTTCATTTCTCTCTTCTCTTTTCTTTTGGTTTATTTTATTCTTTGTTTTGTTTTCTTTTATATTCTTTTTCTTTTGTTTTGGTTTGGTTTTTTATTTTTCTTTTATTTTTAAATTTATTTTCCTTTGCTTTCTTTTATGTTGTTTCTTTTTAGTTTTCCTTTTTTCCTTTTTCCTTTTTTCCTTTTTTCCTTTTTTTTCCTTTTTTTCCTTTTTTTCCTTTTTTTTCCTTTTTTCCTTTTTTCTTTTTCTTGTTTTTCTCTTTTTTCTCTTCTCTCTTTTTTCTCTCTTTAATAATTCGAGGGATTGCAGTATTGCAACATCTGGGATTCGACCGCCCGCAGTTGTGTCACATTTTGCAGCCAGATTAATTCAGCCCAACTTGGGGCTAGAAATGACCCCCCCCAGCGCCTCTCCGCATCGCGAGGGCCACCTCAGGCATTTTTCCTTTTTCCTTTTTTCCTTTTTACTTTTTTCCTTTTTACTTTTTTCCTTTTTACGATTTCCTTTTTTCCTTTTTTCCCTCTTTTTCCTCTTTTTCCTTTTTCCCTTTTTCCTGTTTTCCTTTCTCATTTTTCCTTTTTCATTTTTTCTTTTTTATTTTGCTTTCTTTTGTTTTATTTTTTATTTTATTTTGATTTTTGTTTTCTTTTGGTTTATTTTTGAATTTTCTTTTGTTTTAATTTATTTTGTTTTGTTTCATTTTATCTTATGGTATTGTTTGTTGTTTTTTGGTGTTTTTCTGACTCTGTATCAGAGCTGATGCTCACAAGCAAGATGGAGCCAAGGGAAGAGCAGAGCTCACGCCTGCTACAAATTTGCCCTGGGCAAAAGAGCCCGAGAGAGCCGTGTGGTGCCTTGGAGGC
>NW_010098529.1:0-1235 GCF_000699245.1 Pterocles gutturalis
GCACTGGGTGCAGCCCCCCTCCCCGCTGCGCCCAGCACTGGTGCACCCTCCGTCCATCCCTTTTTGGGCAGAAATCACCCGGGTGTCTGTGATGTGCTCAGGACCAGGTGTCTCAGTCCTTGCTCAGAGCCTGCCGCACTGATGACACCGTTGTTGTCACCTCTGCTGTTGCTGGCACGTGCTGGCGGGTGGGCTTGGGTCCTGGGTGGCTGAGCTCACTGCTCTGCCTGTGCTGGCTGCAGGAGCTGCTCCGAGGAGCTGCATCCATCCCTGCAGCCCCCGCGTTTCGCCGGGGACAGGGTCGGTGTCTCCGGTGACTTGGCTCAGAGGAAGCGTGGAAGCGCCGGTGCCACAGCTGCTGGGGATTTTCTGCCTGGCTGGGATGAGTCGCTCTTTGTAGCCAGAAAACCCCGCAAAACACGGATTATTTTCTCTCTCTTGATCACTGCAGCAAACTTGGTGTTGCACCAGACTGTAGAGCGCATCCACGTGGGCAAGAAGTATGGAGACATCCCTCGAGGCATCTTTGTCGTGAGAGGCGAGAACGTTGTTCTGCTGGGGGAGATAGTAAGTACGCGGTGCTGTGCCCGCTGCCAGCCCTGCCGGTGGAGGGACCGAGTGGCTGGTGGTGGCTGTGGGGATGATGTGACTCCAAGCAGCACTGGAGCGCTGGGATGTCACCGAAGCCCAAGGACACAAGGGGGACGTGTGTTGGTGTCCCCATGGAGATGTGCGTGCAGACCCCCCCAGAGCTTTGCCGTCCCCGCTGGTGTCACCCCCTCGATGTGCCCTTGTTGGAGGCGACGTTGTCCCAGTGCCGGTGGAGCGATGCCCGGAGCATCCCACGAGCAGAGCCGCGGGTCCGGTCCCGGCCACGGCAGCCGCCCTGGGCTCTGAACAGGGTGTTTCTGTTGCAGGACCTGGAGAAGGAGAGCGACACGCCGCTGCAGCAGGTCTCCATCGAGGAGATCCTGGAGGAGCAGCGCGTGGAGCAGCAAGCCAAGCAGGAGTCGGAGAAGCTGAAGGTGCAGGCGCTGAAGGAGCGTGGGCTCTCGGTGCCGCGGGCGGGGATGAGTACTAGACCCACCGCGCCTGGGGCCGGGGCTCCGCAGCAGAGCGAGGGGCGCACCGTGATCCGCCTGGGTGTGGGCAGATCGCTTGGGAAAGGCGGTTTTTATTTTCAGATTGTGCTTTCTGTGGCGCGGATCCCTGTAGAGAAGCCATGCCTTTGGTTT
>NW_010098530.1:0-24787 GCF_000699245.1 Pterocles gutturalis
CCAAACCATCCTGTGATTCCATGATTCTTACAGACCGCTCCATGGCCGGAGCCACGTGCTAAAGACCCACAGCTGCAAACCTCTTTTAATGACGCTTTCCACCAGCAGCTCCCGGGGTTTGGCAGAATCCGACCCTTCGCACGCAGCTCGGGTGGCTGGTGCGATCTGCGAGTGGGTAGGTGAAAATGACACACAGGAGTGCACCGGGAGCCAATTTGCAGCAGAAGGTATAGACTGTAACATACCCAGTTCTGAACAGGGGCAGGCAATTCCCCAAACTGCCTCCTGGAGGGAATCTCCGCTGGAGTAAAAAGGTTTCATTCGAGGGAATACTTTCTCCTAGAAAAAAAAAACCAGGGGCTGTAAAATATCAGCCTGAACAGATAAGGATGAAGAGCCGGATGTTTTCTCAAGCTCAGGATCATCGGTGCTGAGGTTTCGCCTCCAACCATACTGCGGGGCATAATGATGTGGCTTTTGTCCTTTTATCCTCAGGCTTCCTTCCCTCATTCGGAGGATTGCATCTGTGTCCTCTGTGTGTCAGTCCCTTTTCCCAACCTGTCTGACAGACCAGCACAGATTGGAGGAACAGATTGATGCTGGCATGTCAGCGGTGGTAAAAGTTAAGAGAAGCAGTCACTCAGCGGCTATCAGATACGGAGAGATTTCGATTTCTCCCAGTTTCTGACCCAGCTGCTTTTTTTGCTGTGTGATTTCTGTGCTCGGCGCACGGCAGGAAAAAAAAACCCCTTTAAAAAAATTGATGAACATCTGATGTGGACAACAGCGTTCGGGCACCTCGGAAGGACTGCAGCAAGGTATCAGCACTGGGAAAATTTCATTATCAACTTCAGGCTGCTCTTATCTTTTAGCTTTTCTCCCCAAAAATGTCTTATATTTTAATTTTCTTAGCTAGAATTCCCAGCAGTAATTCCATGCTTGAACTATACTGCTCCCATGCCCAGCAAAATGTGGGCTGAATCATTTTTTTTTCCTTTGAAATTGGGGTAGAAATAGCTGCTACTTGCTCGTCAGCCTGATATCGCTCCAAATATTGAGCAGCAGCAGCCGTGGCTGCTGCTGCTCAATATTTGGAGCGATATCAGGCTGACGAGCAAGTGATGAGCAGTTCCCTGATCTTACCCCATTTGTAGATTCATGCCACTCCATCCTAAAAACTTAGGATCTAACTAAGAAGTCAAATAGAATCTCAGAAATACAGCGATGAAGGTTCATCATCCTCCTCTACCTCCCCTCCATCCCTTCGGTCCCCATCTCCCGCTGGTACCCCAGCTTCTCCCGGTGGTCCTGCTGCCAGCAGAGAGAGGTAAAGAGCCACAGAATAGCCCAAGTGTCTGAGGGCGCTTGGTGTGCGTCGAAAAAGGACTCTGGAAAGTGAGCGATGCTTTTTCTGCGCGAGGTTTGTATTTTTTTCGCTCCAGCACGGGGCCAAGAAGAGGTTTAAAAAAACTTGTATAATTAAGTAAATACAACCTTCATACATAGATCTTCATCTTACGGAGATGTCCTTAAATTCACACCCATGATAACTATTAAATTTCTCGTTCCTTGAACTTTGGATGTGAACTGGTACAAATTTGTTCCAGAATTTTGCAAGGGGAAAGTGTGATGCCATGGCAGCGTGAGCCGATGAGCGCTGCCATGTCTCTGCCTCCTCTCCTCCCGGCCATGTGTTCCCACCTCCTTGCTGCCTTGCAGTGGCACAGCTGGTTCAGAGAGCTGATCTTAATAAAAACTAAACCTCCCTGCCCCCATTCCCAAAATGCTTCGTTTTTTGACTCGAGCACCTCCCCTGTGTTTTCTCTCTGCTCTGTGTTGCCCGTACGACGGAGGGGATGGGGAGGGATGGTGGGGCTGTGGTGCCGTAACCATCCACCAGCTTGAGATGGGTCTGTGACGGAGGCAGGAAATTAATCCGGGTTTCATAAGACCAAGACTAAACATCTTGATCTCTGGAATATTTGCAAACTAAAATCCTTGTAGCGCCAAGATTTTTTGGTCCATCCGGATCTTCCTCCTTGCTGTAGGACCGTGGGCTAATTCAGACTGCGGGGGACCCAAGCCGACATAGGTCCCTAGAGCTGCTGTTGGAAATCTGTCTGTTTGTTTACTTATATATTTGGGTTGGACTTGATGATCCTTGAGGTCTTTTCCAACCTTAATGATTCTATGATATGCATGTTAAGATGCGTTAATATCTATTTGTTGGAAAACACACAAGACAACTCTGTTCCCCAATTTTATACCCTTAGAAACTCCACCCTGAAAGCTTCACCCCTTCAGCGTAAGGGGATAGTTGGAACGGAAAAAAAAAAAAAATTAAAGCTAAATGGAATGATCTGTAGTGAGAGGAAAAATGCAGCTTTTTCGAAATGGTCCCTTGGAGACAGACACTTGCTATTCTCCAGCCAGCCCCTTCCTGCGAGCGTTGGCGGAGCATGAACCGTGGTGTGTCAGTTGTGACTTCTCACTCCTCAGCCTTTCCAAATGCAGTTTTGGCAACTTGCTGTTTTGAAACTGTTTCACTTCTTCTCCATTAGTATCAGTGAAGTGAAAAGAGGCTTACCAGCCTAATGGGCAGATATTTATTACTGTGTGCTTCCTTCAATCATGTTAGCAGCGGGAAGAGCCGCTCATGCTGTCCCAGACACAGCAGAGAACAATGAATCTATCAGAGTCTAAACAGCATCCCTTTTGGGGGATAATCGCTTTTCTTAACAGTGTTGATGAAGAGCGAAGAAGTCCATTTGCAGTAAACTGTACTTTTTTTTTTTCCCCCTCTGGTCTCTTGCAGGATACGATAAAAAGTAGATATATCTGTTGTCCTGCTGCCTTTTTTATTTTCTTTTTTTTTTTTTTGTGAGAAGGTGACCTGTTTGCTGGTCCAAGGGCTGAACTTGGACCTTTTGTCTTCTGCAATCTGAATATTCTTGGTGACACTAAGATGGATTGAACATTTTCGGCATCATTTCCAGACTGTCGGAGGACAAAAGGCACCTAGGGAGCTTGTGTTGTAGCTTAATGCACCTTCATGAAACCATGCTAAATGCAGCTGGGGATGCTCTTTCTCAGTTACAGACTTGCTGTGCTTCATCTCATCATCTGAGGATTAAAGGAGTTGATCTCAAGTCCCGTCTAGATTACAGATCAGGTTCGATTTGCAAGCTCTGTATGGTTGTATCAATCTCTGTGGTGCACTGGAGTTGCTCCTGGTTTCCAGTCCAGTTCCCAGCGCCGAGGTGCTCGCCTTACCACGCAGGCTGGTGTCTCTGCCGATGTTCTTCAACATGAGGATTTTCTCAAAGTCTTTGCGGTTCTGCAGCCGGGCAGCAGCTCGTGGCGCTGCGACTCAGCAGTGCTTAGGACAGGGAAGGAGTTTTCCATTGGCATCCAAGAAGAATGGTGGCTTCTGGTGCCTCTTCTGCCGACTTATTTCAGTGCCAGGTGCGGGGCAGAAAATGTATGGATATTCTTAGTGATTTATTCCATGCATTGGGTCATTTGAGCTTCGTCTCCTTAGAGCTAGAACTTTTTAAATGTAAAGATCAGTAGGATTCTGAAAGGTCCATTGGTGAGATCTCCTACCGAGGAGCAAGACTTTGATGTTCCCTTGTTTTCCGTGTTTATTAGTAAATCTCTAAATCTTGCTAAAAGCATCCAGCCCTAACCACGTGCTTTGGCTGGAGCTTGTGGTGTGCATTTGTCTCAGATGTTAAGTATCACTTCTCAAGGAGTGGGATTTTGGGACGGAATCTGGAGAGAAGTGGGAGAAAGCCACGAAAAGCATGAGCGATCACTCTCCTGGGGGAGAAAATACGGGTGGAGAGCGAAGCAGAAGGTGGTGGAGCTCCACCAAACCGCCTTGGGTTTGGCACTTCTATTTAGTTCTAGTGAAATACTAAAAAAAAAATAGATTTATTTGTTTTCATACTACCTGCTGAGCGCTTCTGGAGGTGCTGCCTGGAGTGGACTGACCACCATAAATGCCTGGCACTTCTGTTTAGTTCTAGTGAAACACTAAAAAAAAATAGATTTATTTGTTTTCATACTACCTGCTGAGCGCTTCTGGAGGTGCTGCCTGGAGTGGACTGACCACCATAAATGCCTTTAATAACTAGGAGGGCAGCAGGGAACAATGTGGTGCTGTAAGAGAGGATGATGTGTTGGAGAGCACAATGCGGTGGGCCCCTGGGAGATCTTCATCCATAACTGTTTAGACCTAAAAGCAATTAAAAAAAAATCTCAGAAGCAGTGAAATAAAATCAAGGAGAAGCACCTGTTTTCTGGGATGGATCTCGATTTCAGCAAGTGGGGTTTCAGCAGTGAGGCCGTGGATGGATGTTCTTCTCCAGCTGCATTTGCTGCAGACTCGACCTTCTTGGTAGCCCAAAAGAGCTGCGAGAAGCAGTTTCAACTGGAAATGTCCCACGGTTCTGCTGGCAAAAGGGACCACGTGAGTTTTCCAGTACTTTTCAGCTTATAATGAAGGTTAATATGAGCCAACCCTGCCGTTGGGATGTGGTGGAGCTGCTGCTGAGTGCTTCTGGTCCAAGCTGGTGGCCCTAGGGAAGGACCAGCTCTTCTCAGCTAGATTTGTGGGAGATCCCTTTGGAAAAGGTGTAGGGCTGGGGTTCCTCAATGTTCAGACATAAAATCTTCAACTTACCTCAAATTCCCATTGGAATCCAAGGAAACCCTATCTCTGCAAGCCATGCCGAAGTCGGTACGAGCTGAAGGTGTTTTTTGGGTTTTTTTTTCCCCTCTGGTTTTGTGTAATTTAAACAATTGGGGTTATTGGAAAGCACATCTGGTTTGGGAGGCTAGCCCTCTGGATGGCCACGCACATGAAGGCAGCTTGTTCTTCTTCCGAATGAGCTTTCCTGCGGCGCAGGTTCCCTCCCGACACCCAATATTTGGAATTCAGTGTGGGATAGATCATCTGAGCTTTGCTTTAATAAGCCTCGCAGCTCCTAGAGTGTGAAACTACTCGCAGGTTTTGATGGGGTGCAAACTCCAGGCTGTTACCTTATTAATATCAAGATTTTGTGGGTGCAGGCAGGGTCTCCTGAAAGGGTGGGTGAGAACCTCCCTGGTGGAGCGAGAAGGGGACGAGCAGATTTTGGGGTGAAGCTCTGCTTCCACTTGGCGGGGCAGATGTAACTAAAAATACTCATCCTTCTGAGGATTTCCTCTTTGACCTTGTCTTTACTAGGGGAATGTTGCAAACCGTTGTGCATGATGATGGTGGAAAGTCTAACGTGGTTTGGCCACTTACTCTTCGCAGAACTTAAGTTCCTGTGTTTTCTCTTATTAGGCTCATCTCATAAAGAGTTTGGGTTGGAAGGGACTTTTGACATCATCCAGTGCCACCCCCTGCCATGGGCAGGGACACCTCCCACCAGCCCAGGTTGCCCAAAGCCTCATCCAGCCTGGCCTTGAACCCCTCCAGGGATGGGGCATCCACAGCTCCTCTGGGCAACCTTGTTTGCCTCTGTGTCTCCATCAGCTGCAGGGAGGTGGTTTCTGGCAATGCAAGGGAGGAGGTGATGTGACTCTGTCGGTGCTCTCCTGACCTCAGACATCCGAGGCCAGCTTCACCCCTGTGGTAGGGGGTCTGGATACAGCCAACTGCACTCGTGTTGGGGGGAGCTAGGCACTTCTTTTAGCAGCATTGGAGCTGGTTTTAAACAAAGGTGGACAAATTGTAAATGTGTTTTTTTAAATCTAGGTGAAACTTTGTGCAGAGGGGGGAAAAAATCCCATCTTTGAGTCCAGGACCATGAGATCTTCCTGTATTTAGTAAGAAGGAAGTGAATCTCTTAAGAATAGCTGGTACCCTTTGTACTGTTTCTATAGTGGCAGGTGTTAGCTAATAGATTTGGGCTGGATGTATTCTTTAAATAAATACTTTTTTTTTGAAAGCTCTCTCTAAGCTGCGATTCTGCTGCTAAATAAAGGATTCTAATGAATGTCCTGTCAACCAAAGATCATCTCTGTTCCCCAAGAGTTATTCCAGTCTCTAGCTCCTTATGGCAGCTTTGGTTCTCTTTAGGTCTGGGCAGTCTTTGATACCTTTCCTTAAATGTCACAAGAACGTAATGTTTCCGTACAACGGAGTTTGGTTCCTGAGTTCAGGGCTTTAAAGCTATCTGCTGTAGATCTTGAGCAAGGTGGTGAGTATCTCTTCCTTGAAAAATCATAGGAAACCCATAATCTTGGGAAGGATGGGTGGAAATCTCATCCATGAGTCCAGTGTCCTGAAATTCTGGTGCTGGGAGTGCTTGGAGATGGGGCTGATTCCTCCATGGCCATGAAGGACATCTCCATGGAGCAGATCCTCATCTGTCGCGGTGGAAGGTTGCAACGGCCACAGGCTGGAGAAGCGTGTCCATCGCTGCCTGCTGAGGTTGCTGGCTGGATAGTGGAGTATGGTACCGGCGCTCCAGCGCTCCTGCCTCCTCGCTCGTTGGGCTTTTTTGATGTAAATCCGTGTATGAGCGGGTTTGGCTCTTGCACCCAAACCTGAATGGTGGCAAAACCCTGATGTAGCTTTGAGCCAGAAATATACAGGAAAGCTGATGTAAAGGAAAATCATCTATTACAGGAGACCCACCCAGTGTAGGCTGGCTATATTTAGAGATCATGGACCTAAATCTAGCAGAAATCGAGCACGAATCTGGAGTCATTCCATGTGCTCTGGTGAAGATGCTTTGGATTCACGCTAGTGGAAATGAGCTCAAAATCTGGCTGCTTCTCGAAGATGGCCGGAGAGAGCGTGAATGAAATCCCCAGCAAAAAAAATAGAGCCTTGCTCTCAGAAACCAGCCCCCCAGCTGGCAAGGAACTGGAGCTATCGAAAAATGCTGCAGACAGAAAATGAATTAGAGGAGGAAAGAAGTGAAAATGAGCTGGCAGAATCTTTAGGTGACTCATCAGGTGCATCTTGTAAAGTCTCTTTCTGAGAAGTAATGAAATTGCATGTTCTAACAATATTTGCACTGCAGCAGGAAAAGGCATAAATATTGGGATCAATTAATGAAATTAGATAATTTGACCAAAAAAGCCCTAGTGCTGGCTCAGAAACCATCCCTCTTCCTTTTTGCTAGTCTTGGTGCTTGCAGTCGGAGAGGAAAATCCTGTGGTTTCGTTTCACATCTAAGATACGTGAGACCTGGGCAGCTACAGGGTTACTGGGATGCTTTGGGGGGTCACCTGCAGCTCCAGGACTTCCACTTCCACCCCATGGAAGTCCTGGAGCTGGTGGGCAGGTGGGTGGAGAAAAGCCCTGGGAGCTGTCTGGGATGCAGCCTCCCAGCCTTTGGATTTTAGGATTGGTGAGGGTAGATGCATCTTGTCTTGGCCAACCACAAAGATTTGACTTTTTGTGTCCCTCAACCTGTGTTCCTCCATGGTAGAATGAAGAATAATGATTTTTTTCCTTAAAAAGGAAAATTTTCCTTGGGAAAGAAAAGATTCCATCAGCCTGTGACATTTAGATATTCCAGTAATTTATCGCATGCAGCGGAGTTCGTCAGTGAGTTTCAATTCTGGAGTGAGAGCAGAATTTGGAGTGAAATACTGGGATTGCTGGTACAAGTGGGTCAATTTATGCTATTTTTAATAATTACCTTATTCCAACAGTATTTTCATGGCTCTATATTTGGGGAAGGCACTAAACCTCAGGTAGAATGAGGCTTAATTTATGCCGCGAAGAATGATGGAATGGGGCTTAATTTGTGCCGTAATAATAATAAAATCTTAAGCGTGAATGTCTGGGTGATGGATGTGCACGGTAGATGTTCTGGTGGGTAACTGGGCAAACCCTTCTGTGGTTCTATGATCAACGTGAGCTCGCCAAGCAAAAAGAGCTGTCAACGGTCTTGGGATTTATGGACAGCAAGAGCAGAACTCCTCAGGTTAGCCTACCCTGGGCTTGGCGCTGGGACAACTGTTGTTGGAATAATTTGGCTGCTTTCTGGCCTCCTCGATTCAAGAGGATGTTGACAAATTGGAAAGATGTAAAAAAGCCATGAGGGTGCTTAAAAGATTGGCAAACGCGCCTTGCCAACGAAACAGCCAGTCTCCTGGCTCGGATGTGCTTTATTTTCTTTTTTCTTCTTGAAGCGAAGGTTAAAGGATGGTTTTAGCAGCTCTGAGTACCTGTGTGAAGACCAAAAACAGACGGTGCTGGAGACTGTCAGACAGAGGTGGAACACAAGCTGGTGCCTGGAAGTTGAAGCCACACTTGAGCCGAACAGAACCGTTATTAATAGTAAAAGCGATGATCTCTTGTGCTATTTTACAGGAGTCGGGTTCTCATCCATCTCTAACCCTTAGAAAAAAGTGGTGGTTTATTCTGAGCCCAGGTTTTCTTTGAAGAGATGCTTCTTGTGTTTCCCTCGCTCCACCTTTGTTCCCCAGCAAGCCTCGATTTCCGCAGGGAGCTCATCCGAGGCTGTGCTAAAATTACCTTGAGCCCTACGTGCAGCAGAGTCACCAAAATAATTCTCAATTTTTAAAGCCTGTAGCAGGGCGTGAGGCTGGGGCTGTTGTTAGTCGTTCTTATCATTCAATATAAGAAAGAATATCTTCTCTGCCTTGCTGGCCACGCAAATTTGAAGGAGCTGGGTGTGTGTAAAGGATCTTGAAATCCATCCTGGGAACCTGCAGAAAATGAGTCTGTTCTAAAGCCGTCCCTTGTGTTCATTTACTGCAGCAGCTAAAAGATGAGTATTTGGGGTTGGGTATAAAACTACACTGATTGTTTTTTTTAAATGCAATTTTCTCTTTTTTTTTTTTTTTTTTTTCCTAGCTGTGGGGAGCTCAAAAAATAAAGCAGGTAATATCCTTTTTTATATATATCATTATTGTTTTCAATTATTGCTGCTTTCTTTCCCTTTTCCCTTTTTGTCCTCTTCTCCATTATTGACTTTGCCAGTTGCTGTTTTGTCTTGCCACAGAAATATAAATGCAGAGAACACTGTTGTCACCAAAGACTCTGCTTTTTTTTTTTTTTTTTTTTTTTTTTTTTTTTGTATTTATATATTTGGATGTCTTCATTTCCTCCTTCCTGTCTAGTCAAGAGATTTCTTGCCTCCAGTCTTTTGAAAATACTTTGACAGTTCTTTGGGAAGGCTCGCAACTGTGCCGTACCTTCCTCTGCTGCGCTCCCAGATCACTTGGGGATTGATTTTTCCTCCCCAGACAGTTCATGCCAGTGCAACCCCCAGGGCTTATGGTAAAATTTGGTCAAAATGGGCAAAATGAGCTTCGTTGGCTATTGGTAAAAAAGATTTAGGGTTTCCATGGAGGTTGGGCTGTCCCCAGCGGCCAGCGTTGGCTGAGAAGCTGCAGATACACGTGAAGGTGGGATTATCTGGCAAAGCCCAATGCCGTGGCACGCGAGGGGACTTTATTTGAGTGACCCTTATGGTGACAACCGGAGCGGGCCATTCCTGCATGTTTTTATCCCAACTGGAGACACTGGAACAGGTTGCCCAGAGAAGCTGTGGATGCCCCATCCCTGGAGGGGTTCAAGGCCAGGCTGGATGAGGCTTTGGGCAACCTGGACTAGTGGGAGGTGTCCCTGCCCATGGCAGGGGGGTTGTAAGTAGGTGATCTCTAAGGTCCTTTCCAACCCAAACCATTCCATGATTCTATGATTCAACTCAGCCAGACCCTGGAGCAGCATTTTGGGCTTCCTACAACGTGCCATGGGCTCCTGCAGAGGGTGTTCCTCGCTCTGAGTCCATCCACCATGGCTGAGCCACACAAGCCCTTACGAGGGTCCCCTGCCACCAGTGTGCTTCAGGAGCACCATGAAGTGATTCACACCCTCGTTCCCTTCCTGAGCAGGCAGCCCTGCCCTCCCCATCCCTCCGCCACAGCGAGGGCTTTGCCTTTCGTAGAATCACAGAATGGTTTGGGTTGGAAGGGACCTTCAAGCCCATCCAGTGCCACCCCCTGCCATGGGCAGGGACACCTCCCACTCCTGTCCCAGGACAGAGCTTCAGCCAGGACATTAGGCTACACCTCGGTGGAGATGCTGAAAAGAGACAGGGACAGAAAATAAATTTCCCTTTTCCCCTCCTAAATCTGGTTTTTCCCCCTTCCTGGGAAGGAAGGTCCAGGGGTGGGTGGCCTTTGGGGACATTCTAGTACCAAAAAAGAGCCACTTCCTATGTTTTAAGTTAAATAATTGACTTCTAAATTGTTAATTTATGCTAAATTATTTAAGGAGGGAGGAAAGCAGGGGTAGGAGGAGGTTTAATGGCGGCTGCTGGACGGTGACTGCCTTCGGTCAGAGCTGCAAAAGCCAGAAGGGTGCCAAGAAGCACCACGTCCCCGGTGCTCTCTGGTGGAAGGGGCTGTTCGTAGAGGCGTCGCTGCTCCTTGCCAACGTTGCTGTGCCCTCACGGCGTGTGTTTGCTGTTTTACAGGCCATCATCCACCCCGACACAAACGAGACCATCTTCATGCCTTTCCGAATGTCAGGTATAACACCGCCCCATCGGGCAATCATTAATTTTACTGCGAATTTGGACAAATTGTTTTTTTTTTTTTTCTCCAGTTTTTGACTTACATCTTGTAGACGCTTAGACCGAGATCAGAAAGTAATTCAGATGCTTAAATCCCTTTGCAATCAAGGAGAATTAGCATCCTAAATGTCTGGGTGAGATCTAGCGCTCAACATTTTCCTCTGCTTCAGATATTTTAACATGGACTAATTTATTTTCTGGCATTTTTGAGATACCTGTCACTGTAATGGAGAGTTTGACTTTGGAAGCTGGATGCCCAAGGAGCAGCTGAGGGTTTTTCTCTCTGGGAGAGAATGGGCTGAGCCTTATTTGTCCATGTGTGGGGGTCCTTGACAGTCATGGCATCAGGAGCCCAGGAAAGATCAGCTTCTCCCTGGCTTAGATGAAATCCTTGCCTCCTCCTGCCCATTTCGGGGTGTCCCTCTGCCAGGTGCCTCTGCTGTGGGTAGAACAGCAACATCTTGAGGATGCAAGTGCAGCCTTGGTCCTTTCCCAAATAAATGTTTAAATAAGCAGGATTTTTTCCATATTTTTTTTGGAGAAACATCTTCCCCTGAATGCTGGGCACAGGGGAAAAATTCCAGGGTTGGTGGGTTTTGTTCTCCAGTTCTTCAAAGAAGGATGATGTTGAGGGTGAAGTGGAAGGGAGAGAAGCCAGGACCCTCTCCCTTGCTGCCTTGTTGTGTATTTTTAAAAAATTTTTTCTTCCTCTTGGGTCTTTGCCCTTTCTGCCTGTAAATTGGATCCACAAGGCTTAATTCAGTAATGTTGGTAAAATGCTCTGAGACCTTCTAGTGGAAGTCAGAGAGATGAATTATAATTAGCACAAAAAATTGGCAGACTTAGCAGGAGGAAAAAAAAAAAAAAAGTGAAACGTTTGATTTTTGTGGCGTTCAATAAGATTTGGGGCAAAAGCTTATGTCTCATCTCGAGAGCTTGAACTTCCACCTGGGACTAAAATCCTCCCTCCATCCTCCACGACGCAAATAGACCTTACGCCCCGTTTCTTTTTCTGCTGACCTAGAAATAAATGAGTTCTCCTGGTATAAAACCGGTAGCGGAGAGGTTGATAAAGCAAACAGTGAAAGAAGGAGGTCCCACCCTTGGTGGCGTGGTCCTGCTCCTGAACTGGGCTCTGCAGCTTCTTGGATGCTTCCTGAGCATCTCCAGCATCCTGTCGTGGTGGGACCAGGCTCACCAAGAGGGGAAAAGGGCACGGCAAGCTGGAGAGTTTCCTCCTGGGTTAGCGAGGGGAGGTTGTGGGAGGGTCTGATGAGCAAGAGAGCTGGCAGGAGGGAGGGAACAGATTGTGTGACTGAGCCTAGGAGGGGGGGAGCAGGATCTCCCCCCTTGCCGTGGCAGCACGCCACCAGGTCAGCTCAGCACCACCGCGGCGGCATCCAGCTCCTCCTCGTCCGGACCGAGCAGCTCCTGGTCTGAGCTGGCATCCTGTCGCTTCTGCCAATTCGATTTTTTTTTTGCCTGGCCCAACTCAACAACACGATGCCCTCTGAAGTGCTCATACCATGCGCTGGCACGGACTGGGCTTACTGGAGCAAGTTTTGGGGTCGAGATGTTATAAGTTTCAAGGAAATTCTTGGGCCACAAGCCAAGAAAAACAAAAAGAGGATGGGAAGGAGACTGGGGCAAAAATCAGGAGGCTGCTGTAGTTGATGTTGGTGCAGCAGGTGAAGGTCCCCAGGTGTCCCCACCATGGTCTGGAGCTGGTGGGAGTGGGTGCAGCCCGTCCTGCCAGGTGGGGCATCGAACTGCTAGATGCCTTGGATGTGATTATTTTCCATCTCCAAGCTGCATATTAAAATACATGTATCTCTTCTTTTTTTTTTCTTTTTTTTAATAGGTTACATTCCCTTCGGAACACCCATCGTAAGTATTCTAACATCTCTCCCCGCTTTGTCTGTGAGTACCGAGAAATGCATTTTTTTAGCACTTGCAAACAAAAGTTCCACCTTACCGCTTCGCGACACATTCCCACCTTCCCCATCGCACGGCAGCAAGGACTTCATCGTGCAAAGTCTGCCCTCTGGACATTCTGCTCAAGGTTATTTCTCTGTTTCCCATCGTTCATCTACCCCCTGCAGTGTCTGCAGCTTTATCTTTCCTTCCTGCAAAGGGAAGACCAAGATGAGCTCATTGCCTGCAAAATGCAACTTCTGCAACTCGCAGATTTCATCTTTGGACACCTTTTTTTTTTTTTTTTTTTTTAAATATTTTACAAGTCGTTTCCCCAGCGTGACGAGCTCCAGCACGACGAGGCCAGTGTCGTGCGCTCTCGTCTTGATTAATTAAAGCAGCGAACGCTTTCCGCGGGGTTATTGCTAAGGACGCTCAGAGTTTGTACTTGTTATTGTGCAATTTGGAAGCATTTGGGTGCTCTTGGTCGTGAAGGGAGAGAATTCTAATGCTGAAACCTCAGCTCATCCTCAGGAACGGGAACGATTAATTAACCCCATTTTGCAAATGGGGAAACTGAGGCACGGAGTTTTGCCCAAACTTGGTGCCGGGAGGCTTGTTGCTTCTCCCAGCCGCCAGCTCTTGGCACACACGTATTAAAATGGTTGAAGGAGCAAAATCTGCTAAATTGAATCTTCTTAAACGCAACGGACCATGGCATAGCAGTTGCTCGAAGGTAACGATCTTTCCCAAGCAGCGATAGCGGGGTCGCTGCCGCCGCCAAGCAGAACTCAGCGTCGCGGCTGTTACTGTTTGTTGTTGCGCGGAAAGGTTTGGTGGGATCTTTGTATGGGGCATTTGAAAAGAAAAGGTTAAACAAAAACGAGTTAACGATCAAATTGACAATGCAATCGGCCCAAATCCAGAGCTGTCAGAGCAGCCGAGAGCTGTCAGATGAGCCCAATTTCACTAGCTGCAAAGGATAAACTGGAACCTCTTGTCATTTAAAAAAAAAAAAAAAACCCAAACGTTTCAAATGTTAAAATTAAAATGTAACATTTATGCCAATCGATCTGTGAAATTTAGTGACAAAATTGGCAGCCTGCTCTAGCATAAAAACAGTTTGGAGTCTTGCATTTCACATCGGGGGGATGGGATTTCCTCAAGAGACACTTTCATGTGCCGGCACTGGGCTCTGGCTCTCGCACCACGCTCATCGTCCCGGCGTTCGAGGGTCAATTAAACCTCGAACTGGATTAAACCTTTCCATCAGAGACGTGATGAGATTCTGTATGAGCAGGTTCACTGCCCATCAGTCAATACCCGATGCTGCCTATATACATGTTGGGGTTTTTTTTTCTTTTTTTCCTCCTATAGCTAATGCAAAATAATTCAGTTTAAGCTCATTGTGGAAGAGATTAAGGTCTGGCTGAAAATAATTGGTTCTTTTCTAGTCCAAGCAGCTCCTCCCTTGACACAACCAAATCCTGCGGCTGTTTATTCTTTCCCCCCGTTGCAATTGTTTCCTTTTCTTTCTAGCTCCCATCCTTTCCGCGCTCAGCTCTACGGTTTGACCCCAGTTGCGGTGGCAGAATGGGGACAGGACGGAGGATCTCCAAGCGTAGGGAGAATTTGGGTTTGCCCACCGAGACCTCAGCCCAGGAGGGAGCAAATCCAACCACTCGCGTTATCTCCCTTCGCTGGAGGGATGAGATGCGCGGGGCAGCTGCAGAGCCTTTTACCCTGGATTTACATTTCATCCCAGGGATGAGAGGCTCCCAGGAGGAAGATTTCTCTGCATTTAGGAAATTCAGCCCAAGACTTGGGTGGTGGAGGTGGAGCAAAAGCTGTGCTGCTGTTCCCAGACGCCACCCCCAGCTCTAAGCACCGGTTTTTCCCCAAATATTTAAAAATAGAGCGGTTTGTTGAGGTTTCGAAGCGCATCGAGAAGCCCCTGGTGTGAATATGGGGTTAGAGACGACTCTCGCTAATGCACAAGGGCAGGACTTGGGGCTTGCAAGAGGAAAGCTCAGAATAAAAACACTGCTCAGAGCCAACCGATGTCCAAGTGGTGGCTTCAGCCCTGGCTTTGGGGCTACGAAGGGCTGGTCACACCTGGTAGGAAATTAAATTTTGTACTTTTCTAGTATTCAGAAGCTTTTTTTTTTTCTTTTTTATTTTGTTTTCCTTCTTAGTTATTTTTTCCCCCTGCCAGTAATTAAAAGTGAAACTGTACATTTCTTGACAGACTCTCGCACATATGGAGAGTTTGCATTTAAACGTGCCTCTTTCAGTCATACAGATTTTGGGTGCTCTTTTTTATTTATTTATTTTCCTTCTCTTATTTTTTCCTCGGCGCTCAGCTTCAGCTGACAATGTCGGAGCTGCCTGCAGTCTTCCCTTTCCTCCGGAGCCTCATTAACCCGCTGGCTTTCGGGGCGTAAGTCAGTCCTGGGGTGAGGAGGTTCATCGCCTGTTGGATTTATTTGGCTAAGACCAGCAAGGGGGTAATTAATGACAAGATCTGCATATTGAATGGAAGCGGTAAATTAGTGGAACTTGGCACAGATTGGCGCCCGGCCAGCGTACAAAGTAGCTGTAACTTCACGAAAGGCTGTAGGAGGAAAAAACTGGAGGAGGAGGAGAAAGGGAAGAAGATGTAAATGAAATCAAGCCTCCCAACCCTATTACCCTTTTGTTTGTTGTTATTTCTCTCTTGTGTCCTGCAGCGGAGAAGTTGCCTCCTCTTCAACTGATGCTGCTGCAGATGTGCAGAGATGCCTTTAGCTTGTCCCTCCTTACGGCAGGCTCTCCGTGCTCTCACAGGGAAGTTTTTTCTTTCTTCTTGGCTTGTGTAGGGATAAACTTCAAGAAAATGGTGCAGAAGAGGATCTGAGTGTGGGAATGAACTCGCAGCCTTCTTGCCCAGATGCCTCGAGGATGTTTCAGTTCCCATGAGTGTCTTGAAAAGAAGTGTATTTGGAATTGAATGGAATTTTTCAGTCTTTATACTCTTAGCAAAGGTGCAAGTGTGATTTTGCAAACCCATCTTCAGAAACTATCAGATATTGAAGGTGCAGGATGGGAGGAAAAGACAGTGACATTAGGAAGTATCTCATCTTCCCTGTTTCTTACTCAAGAGCTCATCTTCTTGTCTGTCTTCGTTGGGTTTATCATTGAGAGTCCCCTTGCTTGCATCCCTTGCCTCTTCTTCAACTTCTTATGCTTTCAGAGGAAAGTTTACCCTAAAACAAGGTAGGAAGGAGTCCAACAGTGCTGCACTGTGCGTAAGAGGTGAGATCGTTAAAGAATTGCAGAGGATGTGCCTACAAGGTGTATGGAGATGTCCCAAGGATGCTCTTGGGTCTGTATAGGCAACATACGCCTGCGTGGCCTCGGGTGCTGCGATGGGTGACCTTGCAAAGCCTGTGGCATCTCGCATTCACGCGGCAGCATCTGGCCAGATGTGCCGGGACAGGCGGCCGCCAGCCTCTGGGAGACAGTGATTGTCAGCCTGAGCTCAACCCAAGCAGGAGTTTCCACAGCTCGGAGAATGACACATCAACAGCTCTCTTCAAACAAGATTCAGGCTCCCAGAGAGGAGCACATGTGCTTCCAGGTGGCACTCCTGTCTTCAGATGTTCAAATTGGGTTTCTTTCTTCTGCTTGCAACAGCAAACGTGCCAAAGGAAAAGAAGAAAACCCCCTTCGCTGCCAGTAGTGACAACTTTGAACTCTTGCAGTCATGCGATGGTTGTGTTCTCCTCCAGAAATACCTGGGTTAATGAATTGATGACATTTTAATGAGCTAATCTTTGGACAGTATATGCTGCCAGACTCTTTTCAAGGTGTGTTGCAAGCAATAATTAAAGATGCAAAGCTTTCACGGGCAGCTGTGTTACCCAGCTTCACCAGTGGAAAATCACGAGCAATAGGCTGAAGGGAAGTTCAATAACTCTAATGAAATAAAGGCAAAAATGAAGATATTTAATTCAAGTCATTAGAAACAAGCTTGCTGTTTGCATGCCTATAGAAGAGCAAACCAACAATGTGTTTGCTAATGAGAAAAATCTCTTCTCTTGCAGGTTGTTGGTCTTCTCTTGCCCAACCAGACACTGGCATCCACTGTGTTTTGGCAGGTAATGCTCCTCTGGACGGGTGGAGAATGTAATGGGATGGAAAGGAGCAGTTGGGTTTTGTCTGGAGGACAAACTGGTGCACGTGGCTGTTCTGCACTGGCAATGTTTTAGCTAATGGGGAGATGATGTGTCGGGGGGGTTGGAACTAGGTGATCTTTATGGTCCCTTCCAACACAAACCGTTCTATGATTCCTTGATGTGGCTGGATGTAATTAGGGCAAGGTTTGGTAGGTCTGGAAGGGGCTGTAAGCAGACTGTTGGGTCTGCTTTTCAGGCTGTTTATGCCATTGCAAGAGAGATGCAAAATAGCCTGGGATCTCAAAATCAGCTTTTTGGATCCATTTTGTACAGGTGTAAATGATTACACAGTGTGTATTTCCATGAACACGTAGGCCCTTGACACCACACATCTGTTTTGAAGACACCCTGTTGAGTAGTTGGGGTCTCCAGTGGTGAATTCCCGTTGGAAGTGCAATGTGTGCGCAGGGCTCCGGGCAGGGGCAGGTTCCGTGCCCAGGAATTTTGGGAATAGCTGTGCATTGCAAAGGCAAGGGCCTCTGTGGTCAAGATGCTACATGGGCTTTGGGGGAAAAGAAGTATGTAGGGAGGGGTGTTGGTGTTATTTCCCCACTAAAATTCTGGGAATTAAGAGTAACGGGAGGAAGCGTGCACGTGAATGAGCTTTATCCATAGTAAACACTCCACTTAAGTATAATTTCAGCACAAACTGGAATGAAAGAATGAGTTATTTTTAGTGGCGAATGTCTTTTTATTGTCTCTAGTGCAAGTGATGATAGAGAATTATGCGGTTAAGAAATATCAAAGCAGAATGGGATCTGCCTAGAATGTTAGAAAGACTGCAGAGCCAAGAATACGCTGGTGCGTGCCACGAACTTGAGGTTTGGTTTATTGAGCTAGAAGTTTTGGCCATGTGGCTTTACGTGCTAGGATGGTGGCTGGAGTCATCTACACTCATTCATAGTTTTGAAGGCAACTTGCCTTACCTGGTTTTAGACGTCTGTGATGGAATGAGTTGGCTTTTGGAGAAGTTACTCTCGCTGGCTTGGGCTGGGTGCCTTGTAAATAGCTTACACGAGGAGCTCCTGTTCCCACCATCACAGGAATGCTGGGGGAAGCTTTCAGCTTTAAAAGGATGGAGTAGTCCTTCTAAAACTAGAAAGAATACTTCAAACACAGAATCAAAATGAGCCTTCAGGAGAGGCGAGTCATAGCAGGCAAGTCCAGGAACCGAAGCCTACCTGGGCCACCACCACTTACCGAGTGGTTCTCAAACTCTTCCCTCCACCGTTCCTGCTAGGGTCATCGCTTTCCGAAAGATTCAAGTAGGAGGAGTAGCAACCTAGAGAGGGGCATCACCCAAAAAAGTGTGTGAGGGTGTCAGGTAGCCACCTGGGAAGAGTCAGGGAATGGGTGGTGGGGAGGTCTTCAGCCTAGAGACAGCTTAAACTCTAGATAAAGAACAATGTCTGAGCAGTATGTCTGCATTTCTCTGAAAAGGAGATTTATCCAGATAAATAAATAATGGATAGAAAATAGAAGTAATGGGTATAAAATAAATGGATGCCCCATCCCTGGAGGTGTTCAAGGCCAGGCTGGATGAGGCTTTGAGCAACCTGGGCTAGTCCGAAGGGAGATGAATTTTCCCATGGCACTCACACATTTATTGATTTCTTTTTTTTTTTTTAACATTTTTGTGAAGTTGTGTTTATGTCTCTCTCTTCTTGTTTCCTCTGTAGTGGTTGAACCAGAGCCACAATGCGTGCGTCAACTATGCAAACCGCAACGCGACAAAGGTGAGGAGACCCAATGTACGTGGCACGTGCAGCACCTTAGGTCTGTTTTGACACAGAAGTCTTGTCTTTCCGTGGTTGAATAGAAACTCTGGAGTCGGCACTGGGATGAATTTCTAGATTGGCCGTTCTCCTGCATAGGCTTCCATTTTAAACCTCGGCTGTAAATGGCACAAGGATCAAAAAATCACTTGAGGCACATAAGGGACACTCAGTACCTTTGAGCTATACCAGTATAGAGTTCTAACTGGAATGAAATGATTTAGTTTGACATGTAAATGAGCACGAAGCAAAATGGGATCTGGGTTTTGGGATAGCAGAAGGTGGCTCCGTGGTCACGCTGCCATCTCCCGAGGACTTTCGATGTGCTACCAGCCATGGTGTGGGGAAACGGTGGGGCTGTTCCTGCTCTCTGCCGTCGCTTTAGCCTTCGTTCATCCCGTGATGGGATGTGGGAAGCTCAAGCTGGAAGGCTGAGTTGGAAACCATCCAGCTCATGGAGTGAATGTTTCACAGACAAGTATTTAATGTGGAGACTTTGGGGTTCATCACTAGAGGATAAGGGTGCTCATTTTGTACCATTTGCTGAATTTCATTCACATACTTCCTTTGAGCTGCTATTATTATAATTTTCTGATGCCAATTAATTTTCCGTTCCCTTTAACCTTGCTCGTGAGGCTACAGTTTGCCTTGCTTTTGCCACTGCTAGATGACAGACCATGTGTCACGGAACAATATGACAAAAGTGAAACCTGTCTGGGGTTTAAAACAAATAAAATGAAAACAAACCAAAAAAGCTTGGTTGCATTTTTGAGAACCAGAAGTTTGTTTATTGAAAATATGTTTTGTTTTTCTTTCCAAAGCCTTCTCCGACATCCAAGTTCATCCAGGGCTACTTGGGAGCTGTCATAAGTGCTGTCTCAATAGCAGTGGGTAACGCTTTATATTTTTTACTCCTAAGTAACTGCTCCCTTCCAGCAGTACTGCAATGCTTGTGAGATGTTTGTTTGAATTGCCAAGCATGTTTCTCTTTTAATTGACAGAATTCAGTCTCCAGAATCAGAAAAGATTTTAACCATGAGGTGTCTCTGTCCCTGCATGCCCAAACTTTGCAGCAGAAGGAGGTTTCTGCTCGTTGCTTCCAGCTCGTCCCGCACCGTGCACTGCCTGGCTCTGCACCGCGGCTTGGCTGCTGGGGGAATTCAGATCATCCACGCGGGCATTAACTGGTGGGGAATTACCCTGGTCCAAGTTAGAAGAGTGACTTTGAGGCAGGCTTTTGGAGATATTCCCTTGGTGGGGCAGCCCTTTGGGTTAAAAGAACCGCAGGGCTCAGGATGTCTTTCACCTGGAGACAGCATTCCGGCTGGTGTTCGAGTCGTATCTGAAATAATCCATAGGAGAGGAGCTTGTAACGTTGCTGAAGTCATGGTCCCGTGGTGCAGTCATCAGGCTTTTAATGCTCAGATTCCCCAGAAGCACAAGTTGACACCGTTAAGTCGGTTAGTTCCCGAGGAGACAGGTACATTTTTCACGAGCAACTTCGGGAAGTTATTTCTTACGTTGGGTTTTCAAATAAGCCTCTGAAACGTAGGGTTGTGCATTTTCTACTGGAGCATTAAAGATCTCATGGCAGATTGTATTTTTTTCCTCTGGCCAAGACTTTTTTCCTTTTTCTCAAGCCACAAACATCCTTTCCCAGGCATTTTTTCTGCAAAGAGACTGTGCCATGGGAGGAGGTCAGCACTCAGCCTCCTTATCATACCATTTGTACCCAGGTTCCCCAATTCACCGTCGGGAAAAAGCTCCTTGGGCTTGTTTAGATTGCTGTAAGGTAAAAAGTTTGTCTGGAGCAGGCTGTGGATCATTGGGAGAACTATGGAGGCTGGGCACTGGCAGTGAGCGGTTGGGCACATCGTGTCCACAGGGGACAGCAGAAATTCTGCAGAAGGCATAGCTCTGGATCCCTGGAGGGGTTCAAGGCCAGGCTGGATGAGGCTTTGAGCAACCTGGGCTGGTGGGAGGTGTCCCTGCCCATGGCAGGGGGTGGAACTGGATGGTCTTGAGGGTCCCTTCCAACCCAAACCATTCCATGATTTGGTGATTCCCCATCCCACCAGCCTCAGCACATCGGTTAGCAGCCGTTCTCTGTCCGCTCTTTCCCAGCGTAGCGTGGGACAGGTTGGGTGTCCTCCTTAGTCCTTAGTTGAGAATTTTTTCCACCTTGTGAATTGGTGAAGTTCTCCAACTTCACAACCCACCTTCCAACAGCCAGCACGGCTGCAGCAGAGGGGTGAGGACTGGTTCCACGTTGTTGGCATTAATGCTCCTCTCCATTTCAGCAACAGGGGCAGAGAGAGGGCAGGAGACACGGAGAAGTGATGTTGGCAGAGTTTTGTCACCAAGAAGCTGACAGGCTTTGATAAGGACACTCCTTGGGTGGCGAGCAGAGATGTCCATCCTGGGACAGCTGATGCAGGTCTTTAAAATCTCTGGTTCCTCCTAGGCTGACTGCAAAGGAGCTGGAGCAAAAGATAGGTTCAGAGAGCAGAGAAACATTTGTTCTCGGAAGCAGTGGAAAAAATGACATCAAGACTTGTAGATAAAAGGAATTAGGGTGAGCCAGCAGTGGGCTGTGGCTCCAGCAGGGTGGATGTCACCACTGGTGACATTTGGGTGGCTCATCACACTGATGGTGGGTCAGCTCTTTGTCCCATGGTGGTTTGTACCTCTGTTAGCTGTACTGTTTACTCCCTGGTGGGAAAGGAGCTTTGAATAAATGGAGAAACGGAACTGATGCTGGGATTTACCTGTCCTCATAATTTGTAGGAGCATCTCCAGCAGCACCTGGTTGTCTTGCCCACCTCAGCTGTCCATCACAGGGACAGTTTTAAAAGCATCACGAGGAAAGATGATACCAAAATATTCTGTTCTTCCAGCATTTCAGGTCTTGTGCAAGAGGAAACCTTCCTTCAACGGTGTAGATGCTGGGTGTTGATTCCTTCTTATCTAAGTGCCACGACGATCCCACCACACTGGGCTTCCACTGGGAAGCCCTCAGCGTGTGCCAAGAGTACCGTGAGCTCTGTAACAGCAGTGGGTTTGTAGCTCTGGTGCTCTGAGGGTCAGAATATCGTCACGGGAAGGCAGGAGGTTTCCTTCCATCCATCGATGTCGTTGGGGGGAGCAGGGAACAGTGGCAGCCTTCATGGATACCTTCTCCTTCCTGGCGTTGGAAGGAGTTCTTCTTGAGCACGCTGCGGCACATAGGATGTGCAAAAATGAGATGAAGTCGCTGTGTGACAGTGTCCCCATGTAGATGAGCCGTTGGGGATGCTACCGGTGTGTGTGAGTTAAAATCACAGAATCCCAGACTGGTTTGGGTTGGAAGGGACCTTCAAGCCCATCCAGTGCCACCCCCTGCCATGGGCAGGGACACCTCCCACCAGCCCAGGTTGCCCAAAGCCTCATCCAGCCTGGCCTTGAACCCCTCCAGGGATGGGGCATCCACAGCTTCTCTGGGCACCCTGGGCCACTGCCTCACCCCCCGCACAGGAAAACATTTCTTCCCAATATCTCAGCTCAATCTCCCCTCTTGCAGCTCATGTTACCCCAGAGCAGCTCGTGTCCTGGTAATCCTTAGCACCGCTTATTGCGCACTCAATTCCCAACGCAGAGCAGCCTAGAGAAAATCCAGCAGTGATTTCTATATTGTAAATATCTGGATTAATAACCAGCATCTCCTCAAGCATTTCTTTCTTTTTTTTTTTTTTTAAATGATGGTGACAAATAATATAGCAATAGCCCCCAGGTTCATTACGTTGGATCGTAAGGCCCCAGCCCTCATTAACTGCTCTCTGCTGTCAGTTAGCGACAAATCGCCTCCCAGTGTGAGCCTATTAGGACCAGATGACCTGAAAACAAGTGCCACAGCCTCCAGTGGTCTGCCGAGACCTGGTATTAATTAAAGCGAGCCCCTTCCATGTTTGCAGTTGGCAAGCGACGCGGGGAGAAGGCTCACGAAATGACAGATCGCTTGACTTGCGATTGTGCTTCCCATCGCCTTCGCCCTCCGCGGCTCCATCTAACGAGAGGGACAAGCAAATTGCTTTCTCGCGCGTACGGAAGAGGAGATTTTGGCTTTACGCTTCTCGCAATTAAACGAGAAGTCTGAGTAAATCTTTGCAAATAATCCCAGTCTTTTCCCATTTCTGTTTTTTCAAGATTTTTCAATATTTTTTCCCCAATTTTTTTTTTCCACCCACTCCCAGCTCAACACAATTCACAGCATAGCTTCAGGCAAGGAAAGCTGTGCTGGGTCTAGAATTTTTTTTCACCCTCCTTCCTGCCTTTTCTTTCGGTTGCTCTCATTTTCCTGCCTTTCCAAACACTGAGAAGTAATTTTTTAATTTTTTTTAAAAACAATTGAGTGGATTCCTGTGATTGTGCCGTATTTTCTGATATCTGGCTGCTGTTCATGCTGGTGGTGTACAATTAATACCAGCTGGTTTCCCGAAGCAAGGCAAACAGAGGCAGAGAGTAGAAACGACTTAAGAAAGACCAAGCATATCTTAAATTTTTTTTTTCCCCAACTATTCCAGCGCCAAGAGCTATAGTGATCGGATGGCTTGTAATTATACAGAAACTCTTCCCAGCAGACACACACACACACTCTGCTAATTTGGTCACGCTTTTAAAAGGTTAAAAAATCTACATAATCAAAACCAATTTTATTGTTAATAACTTTTTTAAAAATTATTTTATAGGTAGGTTTCTTAATTTCAGACCCAAACTCAACTTGTTACCCCATCAACTTGTTACCCCTTTTGCTCCCGAGTCAGCTCTCCAGTCCTATGGCCTTAGGTGGTACCTTCACTTGGAGGTCAGAAGTGATTCTTGTGGCTGTAATTAAATTCCTGCAAATTAAACCAGCTCCAGACAAGGGCTGTGAGCAGCCACTCTCTGGTTTCTGGGCTGTCACTGATGCTGAGACTTGCAGACTGGCGACCGGTGGTGTTAGCCCTGGGGTTTTCTCACCCTTGGTGATGAGTCGCTGGGTTTCTCTGGACGTTCTTGGAGCATCATCTCCCAGCAGTGGTGTTATCACCCTTGGTTTCCGTAGTCGTTGGATCAGAGCTTTAGACATCAAGTTTTTAATTTCCACAATTACAGCTTCAGGTTCTGCCAAGCCTGGCTCCAAATCTTCCTCCTGGTGCTCCTGAAGACCCCGTGCCGACTCTCCAAGGGGTTCCTTTTTTCTGCCAGTGTCCTTTGGCCGCGTGTCTGACGTCTCCTGGGCAGCAGCGTCTTGTCGCTCAGCTTGGTGCTCGGGTCACTCGCTCCTTGTCCATCTGTTGTACACTGGAGGTGCCACGTACATCGGTGCTGCTGGCATTGTCCTCTCCCGTTGACAGGTTGGGCTCTAATTAGACCGCAGCAAGCCTGGCAGGCGTACAGAAGGTGTTTGACATCTCTAGGTGTGTGTAATTTAGCCAGAGAATGTCTATCGTGACTGCCTGGGCATGGATGGGGATGCAAAACCGCGTGTGTGAGATCAGGAACCTCTTGAGGATGGTGGAGTTTGCCCCAGTTAAAAAAGACAGAATCATAGAATGATGGAATGGTTTGGGTTGGAAGGGACCTTCAAGATCATCTAGTTCCACCCCCTCTGTGGCTTTTGTAACTTCTAACAAGGTTTTTATTAAGTGTGAGTTTGGGATTTATGGTCTTGGCAATACAGAGGCAAATAAATCAGTTGTTCTCACTTAGCAACCTGAGCTAAATTCTGCCAGAAGTAGGTGTTCTGTCTTCTTTTGTATTGGAGAGAGAGATGCGATGTCATGTAACCATGACTGCCAGCCAGGCTGGCTATTTTGTAGTCATCTATAAAATGTACCTGCCCAGGAACTGAACCTTTCCTTTTGGCTTACGCTGGGTAACCTTGGGTTAAAAAAAAAAAAATCAGGCGATGAATGCCGTTAATAACTTTGGTGCTATCAGCTACTAATGACTCACCTTGGAGTCACTGCCGGTCGCGGCACACGGGAGGGTGTTTAAAGCATCTCTTCACAGGCGGATGCAGGTTTTTCCATTTTAAAAGTACATCCTTGCTTCCTGACTCGACGTTTTGACTCCAGACAAGCCAGTGGAGGTGGGGAACTGGTGCCTGAATGGTTTACTGGTGGTGTGCACTCGGTGCTCTCACAAACTGCGAAAATATACGGAGTTAAACCTGACTATGTATAAAAACAAACTAGGTTAAAACTGGAGAGAGGCAAAACAGTTTTAATGACCTTATCTGGTTTGCTGAGGTTTCCCATGATACTTTGTTTTCCTTGCAAAAAATGGGAAAAACCCATTCCTG
>NW_010098530.1:24818-40578 GCF_000699245.1 Pterocles gutturalis
CTTTGTCCAGATCAGTTTGAGGAGCCCCGACACTCTTGATGTTGGTCTGTGGGTTTGGATAAGTTCTCATCCAGCAAACTGCTGCAGCAGTTGGGAGATGTTGGGTCTCTTTGGCTGTTTCCTTGTCCCTGCACTGTGCAGAAATGGAGCGTGCGGCTTCTCCTTGGCTTGGGGTGAAGAGAAGGAGGGTTTAGGTGAGGCTTTGGTTGCCACCAGCAGAGCCAAGGTGGAGCTTAGTCCCTCCAGCCTACCAGCCCGCTGAAGGCTGGTGCTTCCATGAGCCCACAACTGGAGTTCGAAGGAGAAACCAGCAACAAGTTAAACACGACTAGATGGCTTGGACAGGAGTGAGGGCAGAGCTATCACCATGGAGCAGCACACGTGCTGCGGTGACCTTCAGCAGGGAGCCCCTGGGGGGCTTTGGGGTGCTCCTGGGAGGGTGGGTTTGGCTCTCAGCTCTGTCGCACGATTGGGAATCGGAGACAGAATCTACGTGACTTGGTGTTGGGACCAAGGTAGGAAGTTCTTCAGAGCTGAAACTCAAACCTACATGCTCCAGGACTCAAATTCCTGCTCTTGCGGTGAGTAAATCACTCCTCACTGGTCTAAGTGTCTTAGTAAATTGTCCTTGGGAAACTTTCTTCTCTGCAGAAGCCTTGGTGATGTTATTTACAAGAAAACACAGCTTTTTTGGGAATTCCTCTAGTTACTGTAGGGTTTCTGCAAGAGCTTCTGAATTCTCTGTCATTTGTCTTTGAGATTTGCTTGTGTTCCCACGGGGTTCATAGATTGTAATTCATGCAGGAATCTCAGAACAGTCAGAACTGGTCGAGCACAGAGGTTACACAAAAATTGTAAGTCCTAAATTTTATATTTAGCTGTATCAGGAAAAAAAAAAAAGTTGTGTAGGAGTCTAATCAGCAAAGCCCTGTGGGGTCTGAGAGATCAGATTAAAGCAGAGGCTCCTTCTGGACAAAGGACATTGCGAGAATGATATTTTTAAACAAGCTGGATTCCCCCCTCCACCAAAAAATTTAGCATTTTGCAAAATCAAAATGTGCTTTGTCTTGACAACATCCCGTAAAAACCAAGACGTTGTCATGACCACATGGGATTTCAGCAGAAAATTATTTTTCTTCTCCTAAGGAAGCTGAGAGGTGAAGACTGTTCACGCCTGGGATTATCGCTGTAAAATATTATCTAGCATGGTAATGGCTGTGTCACAGCCGGCTTTGGCAATACCTGCCCTTGCAGCCCTGGCTCCCAGCGACCTGTATCGCTGGTACCATTTACAGGAGATACGTTTGCTGCAATAAGCAGGTTTTAAAATCTTCTGACGCCGGGGAGTGAGAACAGTAAAAAGTTATGTTTACAGCTCTGTCCTTTAACATAAAACCAGGCGATGCTTGAGGCTGTCTAACCAAAGCTAGAAGGACAATCTAAGACCTTTAATTAGATAAATTAGACTTGGGCTGGCTCATTACACTTGTAAAATTAATGAGCAAATTAAAAAACCCAGGATCTTGAGGTTTTTTTTTTTTTCTTTTTCCCCATGTTCAGGAAGGAGAGGAGCTTGCAGGACTAAATTTTCGGTCTTGACTGTGTGTAGCTTGGCGCAAGGAGAGCATCCTTGGACGCAGCAACCCTGCTCCTTCCCATGCCGTTGGCACTGCCGGCTGCGGGTTGTTCCTCCTTCCCCGCTCCCATCACACGCTTAACACACACACGGCCGCAATTTTTCACTCTCCTCTCTAGGTGGAGGCGCCCCTGTGGATTTTTCTAATCCCAGCTCCTTCTTCCTGATAATTGTTTGTGAGCCGTGCGGAGCGGCCGCATTGACAGCCTGCGAATTTGGTGTGATGCCCGTAATCAGGTTGTGAGACGCCCTGGGAGGCCACCCACTGCCCTCTGGACTAGCCGCTACTTAGGGCGGTAAAGAAACACTTAGAAGCCGGAGGAAGTCGGTACAAAGTAGGGCGAGGGATGGGAGGGGATGGAGCATGGCCGGGAGCCTCCTTGGAGGTGAGCCGTTGCGGGGAGCTGGGAGCAGGAGGAAAATCATAGTAGAAGGTGGTGATAAACTTTTGTTTGCTGCTTAAAGTTTTTAAATGGAGCAGTGCCTGGCTCTGAAATCTGGATAGCTGTGCTCAAAAGCTCCCATTCCTGCACCTCCTCTTCTCTAATGATTCACAGATGCTATATCCAGATACCAGCAGACACCAGAAGGGTGGTACCATCACTCAGACTGGAAACCCAGCCCGGTGATTCCTCCAGTGAGCCCATAAACCCTTGGAGCTGTACCAGCCTTTTCCCAAAGCCTCAAGCCTTTGGCATAGAGGAAGCAAAGACGCTCGGTGCTCTGGGGAGGCACCCGGTGCCCGTCACCCTGCCTCTGGGTTCAGGAGTACGTGGCAATGGCGGGGTCCCCACCAACTGCCACCTTCCAAACTCCTTGTTCTTCTCTGCAGCATTTTCTCTGTTTTTTCACTGGTGTGTCTTTGTTTTCACCAAATTTGTTTTCATCTGTGTCCTTTCCTTCTGCTCCAGCCCAGCCCCACCATCCCCAGGTGTGGTGTTGCCTCTCAGCAGGATCTTGGCATAGGACCCAACCATTGTCCTTTCTCCATCACCTGCCAAATCAAGTTTGTCTAATTATCAACATTCATTCCTTCTTGTCCTACTTGTGCTTCTCCTGCAATCTTGCTGCTTTCTCAAGACTAAACCATTTTCTTCCATTGAAGCATCGAACTATGGGGCTACTGTGGTCATCATCCCTTCTGCAGTCATCCTGGACGTGACTGAAGTTACCTCCTTTCCTTACTCGTTTTCCTCTCTAACTTCCTTCTCCCCTTGGATCGTTATTGCTTTCCCTTCCCTTACACTCCTCCATTCTGTTCTCCTTGACTTGGTAAAGCTCCAGTTGGTGAACAGCCCAGTTTCCCATCTCTCTGCCTCCATCTTCACCTCTCAGCCCTAATGAATTATTTTTTTTTTCCTTCCTTTTCCTAATGCTCTTTTCTTTTGTTTGGCTGTATGGGACTCATCAGATCCGATTAGTGTTCTCATTCAGCAAGCTGGTGGTTGGAGGGCTGAAGGGTGAGCTGCTTTGCAGACAGTTCCTCCTTCCAAGTTGACTTTCGAGGTCAGCTGGAGAAGCCAGCACCAACTGCAGGGAAAGCTGACTCCCTTAAATCTTGGGAGATCTCACCAACGTAGTTAATGAAATCTAGAGAGACGTTTAGGTGGCATCATCTACCAACCAATGTCCACCTTGCTCGCTGGACTCCTAGTATTCCTTTATTTTAGAATCACAGAATCCCAGAATGGTTTGGGTTGGAAGGGACCTTCAAGCCCACCCAGTCCCACCCCCTGCCATGGGCAGGGACACCTCCCACCAGCCCAGGTTGCCCAAAGCCTCATCCAGCCTGGCCTTGAACCCCTCCAGGGATGGGGCATCCACAGCTTCTCTGGGCAACCTGGGCCAGTGCCTCACCACCCTCATTGTAAAAAATTTCTTCTTCATATCTGATCTAAATCAACTCTCTTTCCACTTAAAACTGTTACTCCTTGTCCTATCACTACACTCACTGATAAAGAGAGCTTCCCCATCATTTTGTAAAATTTCCTTCCCAAAATCAGGTGAAATAACTTCTTGACCCATTGATGTATTTACTGCTCTAGAACTGGTTTAAGAGGGGTGGGTTTAGACCTTTATTAAATGTCTTGGTTGTTGCCAACTTCAGGCATCCCAAAGTAGTTTCTCTGGCTTCAAAAATATTAAGTCTTAAAGAAAAAAAGTTATATTTTAAAAATAAAACAGGGATTTTTTTTCCCCCACAAAAATCATTGTGCTTTTAAAACTCATGTCTTGGTGGACATGATGTCAGAACCTGTTGAGATGGGAAGGAAAAGAAAAGGAAACACAAATCTTGGTTTATTATTACAGTCACTCAACACCAGAAACTGGGGCTGGAGTAAAAGCACCCACTGCAGCATTGTCTGATCGTATGGCTTCGACACTGCAAACTCCGTCCTTCTGCTGAGATAGCGTTGTTGATGCTGAAAACAAAACCGGTAGCAAAATAAATAGCAGGAATTCTTGGTGTTGGAAGAAGAGGGAGGGAGGAAGGGCAGAGTGCTGCCGGAGGCGTAGTAGAGCCCTGAGTAAGGTTACTCTCCTGTTGACAGCGTTTGGTCCCAGTTTGGTGTTGTGGGGTGTTAGGAGCAGTCGCCGTGTAACGTATCCCCCGTGTCTGGCTCCCTCCGGCGTGTCAGGGTGCTCCAACAGCCAGGTCAAGGAGTTGCTCTGGAGAAAGAAATCTCAAAAAAAATTGGACAATTTGAAACAAGCTGGATTTGTCCCCAGATCTGGGTCACAGGGCAGAAACCAGTACTGCCAATCCATGCCCAGAACTCCCAGCTGCAAGAAGGAGCACTTGTCTTGCCTGAGTTGAGACATCACCAGCGTAGATATCTCCATCTGAGCTGTCCCTGGGCTCCTTTGATGGTCAGCGGGGAGGAGCGGACACCGCTGGGGATGTTTCGCATGAGCACCCGCCAATGTCTGTCTTGGGAGAAGACTAAAAAACCTTGAAAAGGCTCATTTCTCTGTGTTGGGCTTCAAAGGGAGCCCAGCTGGAGGTCCCACGGTTGGTGTGATGAATCCCACCTGACTCCTGGTCCGTGCTTGTGCAGCGCCAACATTGTAGATCCCAAATCTGTGACTCAGGCTGTAGGCAGGGTGATGATAATGATCATACTCCTGCGGTTGTTTTCTTAGGGGTGACTTTGCCTCGATAGTCAGTGGTTTTTGACCAGCTCCTGGGAATTAAACTCATTAAGCTCTCCTTGTTGATGGTCTCAAGTTGAGGAGCTCCTGCTCGTCGTCGGATGCTCTCCTTGACCTGTTTACCCTCATCCCACTTTGTGACCTCTGTAAAAAACAAACCCTCATTAGTTTCCTAAATCTAGTCTTGGCGTTGGGAATTTGGGAGATTGGATTTAAATCTATAGCAACATTTCATTTCATATTCACAGCGGGGTGGTTGCTGTAAGTGGAGGAGCTGGTTCATCTGCAGCACCAAATTGAATCTGAATGTAAAATGCTTTTATTACCACCAGCCTCACAGCGGTGGCTCTCCCCAGCTCGGCTGCATCTTTTCTGTTTCGAAAGCTGCTGCGTTTCCACTTTGTGGTCAAATCCTTCCATCAAACCTACAAGTAGAGGCTGGAAACCCAACCAAATTGGTCATCTACACGGATGAGCTGTATCCAGGCTAGAAATTCCCGAATCCGTGGGGCACCAGCCGCAAAGCCACGCTTAGGACTGTCTTAGCTTTAGTCTTAAAGCCACCCATTTTACGCTGCTTTACAGTTTCTGGAAGCATTCAGGTTTTACAAATATGTCAAAAAAATTTTTGCAAATATGTTAAAAAAAATTCATCATTTCAGAGGGGGAAGAAAATTTAAGACAAAACCCTCATTCTTGCCCTGACTAAGAACCGCCGTGGCTCTCTTGGGCTCAGCGCTCGAGTCATGGTGGCTGAGGATGGGAGGAAGGGTTCGTGCTTGGGGTCCTGGTGAAAGCCTCGTGGGGTTCTGGAAATGCTCCTTGGGTTTTGAAAACCCGGACTCTGCTTATGCAAGGCTTACCCGGCAATTGTGCTTCTCAACATCTTCCTCTCAGCATCCAGAAAGACGAGATGCTCGCGGATGCATGTATAATATAGCAGCTCGCAAAATATGTTCTCCCTTGCTTTTCTTTTCTTTTCATTTTTTTTTTAAAGTCCCCAAATCACTATTTGCTGGCAGGTTTTTGGCTTTGGCTGATTTTTTTTTTTTTTTAAATTTTGCTGCATTTTTGGCTGAAAACTTTTTGGCCAATGCATTGCTATAAACTTCCATTTTCGGCCTAAAATTCCCTGGTTTGTGGCTGTTAGGTTTTGTTTGTGTGTTTGGGAGTGGTTTTTTTGGATGAAAAAGATAAAATATTGTAACGGAGAGTAATTTGAAGACAGAAGTCATTCCCTGTGAATAGGTTTGTTTAATTAATACCCCCAGTTCTGCTTGAAGCAAATTTTGATGGAAATTCTCTGACTATCGCTACTATCCAACCACGCTCCGGCTGACGAGGCAGCAGCTCTCCTCCGTGCTGTTTATATTAACATACGCAATGACTTAGATCCCTGCAAAATTGCAGAGAGCTCTGCATTATTCAAGTGTTGGAGGAGACAACAAAAAAATGATCCATGATTATAATAAACTGCCTGCTATCTCTTGTTTCTATTAATAGCTCCTTTGTAGCCCAAATGTCTTCATTGCGGTGGGGTGGTGTAGTTTGCACAGACCCTGGGAGGAGGAACTAATTGTGTTGGGCCAACCACCACCACTGATATTTGGCTTTTTTCTAGCTGGGTGAGGAGTCACAGCTCCAATGATTTTCTGATGAATGGGGAAAATGCTGGTGAACTGGGTAAAAATGGAGCTAGGGACATTTCCAGAATGACCGACCAGCATTGCAGTGGTTTCTAGCCTGTCCTTTGGCTGGAAAGGGTTTAAACCCAATCATAGAATCATAGAATCATAGAACCATGGAATCATTAAGGTTGGAAAAGACCTCAAGGATCATCAAGTCCAACCGTCAACCCAACACCACCCAATGGTTGGGTTCAACCCAGTGATTGGGTTCAACCCCTCATTTAAACCCAACGGTTGAGTTTAACCCTTCATTTAAACCCAGTTGTTGGGTTCAACCCAATGTTGAGTCAAGGTTTGAACCCAACACAGCTAAACCTTGCGGTGTGGGTTTAGTTCTCAAGGACTTCTGCACAGGGAGCTCTGCTGCTCTCTACAAGCTGTGGCACCCGCCCTGTTTCTTGTAGCTAAATGTTTCTGCTTCTCTGATGGTTTTTTGTTCTTTTTCTATTCAAAGGTGGGCCTTAATGTTCTGATTCAGAGAGCAAACAAGTTTACCCCCGCCACTCGCCTCTTGATCCAGAGGTTTGTGCCATTCCCTGCAGTCGGTAAGAAATAATCCTATTTCTCTGTATTCAAAGTGTTGGCTGTAAACCTACCAGTGGATAGAAGCCACTGGGATGAACACCTAACTCCTGCCTTCCTTCCCCTCGGGACGGGTCCCTGTGTTGGTGCAGACAGCGACACGCTAGTGCAAAGCAACATTTCAGAAGGAAAATGATGCAAAGCTGCCGGCGGGGGCAGCTCACGAAGCTTTATCAAGCTGCACTCTCAAGCGGTTTATAAAATGATTGGCGCTGACTGGTCGTCAACCATCTAAATTTGAGAGCGTTTAATTTGCAAGATCTGATTTGAATCGTGTCAAATCAAATCTTCGAATAAGTGGTAGCGTTGGGGATTATTTACAATAAAACAGCAATGAAATGTTCCTGCTCTGAATATACAGATTTCTAAGAGCCACTGATTAAAGAAAAACCAAAGCATGTAAAGAATTAAGGCTGCTGCTGACTTATTTTAGCTGCTTATCTAACCAGTGGCATTATGGTTATTTTTTACATAAGCTTGTTTCTTTATAAAAGCCCCAGGTTGTTGGCCCTTTTTAATGTTTTTTGTTTTTTAATGCCAGAAATACAGCTGCTTGCCCCTTCTGCAGAGCAGGAGGCAACAGGGATTGTAGTCTGGAGGTTGCGCTCAGTCTTGTTTCTGAGAACTTTGCTTCTATATAAGGAACCTGTGGATGTTGTTATTGTTTTCCTGGAACTTTCCTGGAATATATTTTTAGAAGGTTTCAGCTTTCTTTTGATTTTTAGAACCAGGAGAGCAGCAGACATGAGTGCAAGACCCGGGAGGCAGCTCCGAGGCTGGGTTTGAGTCAGAGGTGCACGCGGGAAGCCTTTGCCGCCGGGTTGATCTATTTTCATACCGAGATGTGAGGAGAAAGAGGTTACGCTTGTGGAGAAAGAGGTTACGCTTGTGTTGGCATTGATTGAAGACCCATAATTAAATTGTTTAACCCGTAATTAATTCTCTAGCTCTTATTTTATTTGCATACTGCCGTGCTTCGTTATGTGCCAGGACATCAGGAATCCTCCCACTAATTGCTGTTTTGTGGTTTTGAAAACTGCAAGTTGTTGGTTTGCAGACCTGGACAAAGCGTTTAATTAAGACGCATCTTCCCGTTGCTTTTGAACCTCCAGCTCCCAGCAGAAAGGCAGAATTTCACCTTTTTTATGTGAAAAGCCAGGGCATTGAGCAGTTCTTCCCTGGCCCTTCCTTGACCCCCTCTCCCACTGACCTCGACTGGGTTGTGCTGGTTGATAGCAGCTGGAAAGCTGGAGGTACGCATCGGAGCTTTCTGGTGTCTCATCCCAAGGGATCATGAGAGATGGAGACTTGGGGAACCTCAGCTACTGCCCAGGTGAAAGACAGCCAGACTCCCAGCAGGGATGTCTGTAAAGAGTCTTGGAAAGCCTTGGGAAGCCTGGGGTAGGTACTGGGAAAACTTGTCTATGGGTCTTACTGCCCTCAAAGATGCTCCACGTGTTGTGTCTGTCTTCTCTGGGTCATGGAACCATCATTCTCTGGGTCATTTGCCCAGTAAGCTAAACCATATCTGCGGAACTGCTGCCTGTAGGGCGTATTTAACATACGTGGTTCCTCCTTGAAATCCACCTTCACCATGGGACCCCAAGATGAGGGAAGGGCATGGGGATGTATCTGCAGAGTCCTCCAGACCTCACGGGGAATAACCCAGGCTGGGGCCAGTCATGGATGTACCCTGGTGCAGGCTCCAATTGCTCCCCACGTCGTGGCTGGTGGCACTGGAGATGGGTTCCAGGACGTCAGGCTGCTCCCTCAACTTCCTCCAAGGGTCATTCGTAGTAGCTGAAAATCATAGACTGTTCTAAAAATCCTCCCCAACCCCAGGGAACAGATACAATAAACCATCCTGGGTGGAAGAGCTCATGGAAATGGCCAAGGCTCTGCGTACCCAGTGGCTGGCTTGATGCAAAAGGGGTTTGTGCTTGATGTTGGCCACCCAACGCATTGTTTGGGCGGTGAAGTTGTTCTCCATGGAGGTTTTCAGTGCTGGAGAAGGGAAGGAGTGTGTAGGCACTGGGTTCTGGAGAGCCACAATTCCCGAATTTGAACAAGAGGGGGCTTGAGGCTTTCTTGGAGATGTAGATGGTGAAGGACATCAACACTCAGGGCTATTGCGGAGATCCCAGTTTGCCCACTTCTTCCCAAGCACTGGGTGTGGATAGCTGTCACGAAGGTAAAGGGTGACAGTGGTGATGGTGTGCTTTATACTGGAGATGTATGTAGCAAAAAAAAACACCAGAGAAAACCCCCCAAAACCCCAAAGGTGACATCCCAAAGCTGATATTGATAGAAAGGATCTCAGTACACAGATAGAAGCAGGGTAGTGGGTTGCTTTTGTATCTGAACCCAGTTTGCACTGTGTCACCAAGTGTTTTCACAGAGGTAGTTTCCAAATTATCACAATTTCTTTACCAATTATGAAAGTCAAATTGTCTATGTATATATTTATTTCTTTGTCATTCCCCCCTGTATTTGAGACTTCCATAAAATCCAAGTTTTCCAAAAATTAGCAGTTTTTTCTGCTTGCTCAGTATTTTCCTGAAACAGAATGGGAGCAGCTAAGACATTTGGTTGTCTCAAGCAGGCTGGAATTAGGCTTTGAATTTGGGACCTGGTCAATGAAGCTCTGATAGGATCCAGAGACTTGGAGAAGCATCTAGATGCGGTGGGAGCTTCAGGTCTGGACACCACGAGTCTCGCATGGCAAGAGCGCATCCTGGCTTGGCCAGAGCATCTCTGCTGGTGTGGTTTTATGTGTTCAGCCTTAACGGAAAGCTAGAAAAGGATGGGGCATGTGAGTGTTAGAAAAGAAAAAATAAAAGAGGGGCTCAACTTGCTTTAAATTAAAGGCTTGTTTTCTTTTTAATCTTGGATTAGGAGCTGGAGGGTTGGTAACACAGAGATTTTAATAGATGAGAAGAGTGGTCCGGCAGTTTGAATATTAAAGAGAGAGACAGAGTGTGCGTGTGTGTATGTTCCTCTTCTTCTCGAGTGTAAGGAGCATTTGTCACCACAAATCATCCTTGATTGCAGAGAGCTGCGTTCGTATAGGGCTCACCCACCCACCACCCTCAAAAAATTAGACATTTGTTATATGACATGAATTGAGATTAATTAGCGAATATTAACCCATCAAGCAGTACAGAAACACATTTTTGGAAGCAGTGGTACTTGCAGCAATAGCGAGTTTGTGTTAGTTCTGGTTGGAAAGTTTACAACAAAATGTGGTGGTGGTGGGGGGGTGCTGGAAAATGCCAGTTTCTCAAAACCAAAACTTTTTGAGGAATTAGCAGCTTTTCTTTGGAAAAATTGAAGAGGTGCTTGGACCCTGGAGAGGAGTTGCATCTGGGAAGGATGTTCCTCAACTCAAAGATGTTACTTGAGGAGCAGAATTTGGGGTCACCTCGAGAAGGCTACAAAAGCCCCAGGCTGGGCAAGGGGAGGGTCAAGAAGGGTCCCAGAATCGCCTCTGCCCCCACTGTGAATGCAGGGATGATACTGGGGAGGTGTGAGTGTTGGGAACCAGAGTCCTCCAAAGCATTGCTGGTTTGTGTCACAGTTTGGAAAAATATTGTTAAAGCAAACAAGCAGGTTTTTAACTGAGAATAAGTCCACAGAGCCATTTTTTTTTCCTGCAAAAATGTAAAATAAGGGCAAATAGTCATCAGGACCACTACTAATGGGATATCTGGCCATGGAAACAGCTCAACCTTGTCTTATTTGATTAAAAAAATTAATTCTGTTCTCTTTAAGAGCTCAGATCTAAGCTGTCCTTCATAGATCAGTGTATTTCCATCATACCTGCTAAAATCCATTCTTTAAGGAGAGTTTGTTTGCTGGCTTAGTATGGGGAGTTAAAGCCAGCTCTGGGATGTGCCATCAGAAGAGGCAGCTGTCAATCAGCGGTGCCTGGTTGGCCAAGACCAACTGGTAGCCCAGTGCAAGGACATGGTTGGCATCTAGGTCAAAATGTTGGGTGAAGAATCACTGTGGGAGTTGGGAGCATGGCCAAACACCAACGTCTGGAAATACTGGTATTTCTTTGCATCAATATGTTTCTGATTGTGGCAGGAGATCCTTTTTCAAGGTCAGGTTGGATGGGGCTCTGGGCAACCTGGTCTAGTGGAAGATGACCCTGCAGGGGGTTGGACTAGATGACCTCCATGGTCCCTTCCAACACAAACAATTCTAGCATTCTAAAAAGTAAAAGAAAATTATCTTGATTATTATTCTCCTCTTAAGAAACCCAGATTATTATTCTCCTCTTAAGAGTCTTGGTATAAGAGTGGCTTCTTGACTTGCAGAAACCTCTTGGCAGATGGCTGCAGGCGAAGCTGAAGGGCTGTCACGGCGAACAGAAGCCTGCCATGTGGTATTGACCAGGGCTGCCTCGCTAATCATCGTGCTTTTCTCATCCACAGCTAGTGCCAATATCTGCAACGTTGTCCTGATGAGGCACACAGAGCTGGAAGAAGGAATCGATGTTTTGGACAATAACGGAAATATTGTCGGGTCTTCCAGAATTGCTGCAAAACACGTACGTACCTGCAATGTTCCTGGCGATTCATGGGTGAGCTTGCGTGCAACCGGTGTTTAGGCTCAACAAATCCCACAGCCGTCGGATTCCATGGCTTGAAAGAGCTGGAAAGAGATGAGCTTCACCTGTCTTGCAGGAAGAGCAAAGCAGCAAAAACTAATGCTTGCTTTGTACCCACATGTGCGGTTCCGTAGCCCCAACACAGAGTGTGCTGGTGGCCACAGGCTCGTGTCATGTCGCAAATTTGGTGGCCAACCTTGATGGTCTGGAAAATTGACATCAGGATGATCCTGTACTAGTCTGATACGTTCCCAGCCTTAGGATTTCTTTGTGGAAACTCATAAGCAGTTCACGTTGAATGCGAAGCGAAGATAACTTACACCTTTTTCTGAATGAGGAAGACTTCAGGTTTGAGCCGAGTAGCTTTTTAACCCTTGCAGTGTCAAAACTGCATAACAACTGCCAACCAAAGCTTTGCGAGGGTCGCCAGATGTTTTTATCCTCGTCCTAACACCTGCTTTGTTTTCCCCTGTAACCTTCCCCTCTCCGCCATCTGCCTGCAATTATTCTCTTCTTTCTTAGTTTTGTCTCGTGAGCATCATCTGATTGTCTGAGGCATGTTGTTTCCAAGTGGGCTTTCAGCTGAGATGTAAAGCATGTACCGAAGCACACGCCCAGGCAGAGGAGTTAATAATATAATGCTTGGCATTTCTCTCGCTCCTTCTGTCCAAGGCTCTTAAGGCACTTCATAGACAGCAATTAATGTACAGATTTACAGTCCTCGGCAAGAAATGGGAGATCTCTAATAGCTCTCCATATTGTTGTTTAACAGGGAGCTTAAAACAATCTGTTGAAGGGCTCGGAGATACTTATTGGAGCCAGTTTTCCTCACTTGTGTGATTGGCTTCAGGACCCAGCTTCCCCCTCTCCGTCCTAATGGTCGAGGGGAAGGCAGAGAACATAGAAAATAGATATCAAAAGTGAAGATACTGCAAGTGCAGTTTAAACATCAAATTTGGGACTTGGGAGAACTTTTGTTCCGCTGCCATCTAATCCCAATGCTTCTTCCTGAATAGCTTACTGGGTTTTGGCGTGGAAAATTTGGCAGATCCTTCGTGTAGCACATCTGAGACCTTCTCCTGTTTGGAAGGATCGAGTGCTCCCAAGCCTGGCCATATGGATAAGTTTCAGCATTCCCATCCAAAATCTTTAGTACCCTCTGCCTATGGCTGCCGAAGCCCCATGCTTGGTCGTGGTGCTTGGGGCATCCTAGGTGGGTGCTGGCGAAGGGGTCGGAAGAGGGCCATGAAGACATGGTGGTGGTTGTACACCTTGGAAAAGCATCCATCATCTTCTCGAGGTCTCATCTTGGGGGGTTTATACGTATCATGCTGACAGGCTGCTCTGTTCGCCGCTTCTTGGTGAGTCTTGCCAGGGAGAAAGCACCAGGGGAGGGACAAGCGGAGCTCTGCCGTTGGGTGTCTTCTGGGAGGGGAGTCACCACCAGTGATTAAAAAGCAGAAACAAGTCTTGGAGCAGGCAGTAAGGTGCTACGTTCCTCCAGCATATCATTGAAAATGAAATCCAGTTAAAGGAGGAAGGGTTGAAGCTGCTGCTCAGCCCAGACTGAGATATTTCACCTTACAGCATCCTCCAGGCAGGCGTTTGGCCTCTCTTTTTTTCCCCCAGGGAGCACTAACATGTTCATGTAGGATTATGTTGAGATGTTGGAGCACTTTTGGTCGCATAAAGTGAAATTAAGGAAGCTCTTAGGTGTGTCTGCTTATTCCTCTGGATTTACAACCAAGCATGGGCTCCAGCCCATCGATTGTAGCAACAAAGCATGAAAATAGGTTGTGTACAAATAGCTGATGGCAAAGTTGAAAGTGTATGTTGGTACATTCCTTGACATTTGCACCAGAACAAAGGCCAGCCAAACCATTTCTGCACCCACAGGGTGATTGCTCAGCGCAGGTACATCCTGAGATTTGTTTTAAATGCTTTGTTTGTTTTTCTTTTTCAGGCACTGCTCGAAACGGCCCTGACCAGAGTGGTCCTGCCGATGCCTATACTGGTTCTACCTCCAATTATTATGTCCATACTGGAAAAGTAAGTGTTGGGCAGTACGAAGGGGGGGCTTTCCAAGGGGAAGGGAGAAAAGATCTGCAGGAGGTGTTATTCGTTGACATTTCTTAACATTGGTCCATCAAAGATTTTTTTTCTTTATTAAAATGTTCATGTCCCATCATTTTTGACCATTGTTGTAAGCTGTTATATCGATGTGGTTGTGTATCGATATGGTTATTTTAAATAATTTTAAATAATTCTAAATAATTTCAGATAATTTTCTGAGACCCCAGCAGTTTGAACAACCCTATTCTGTAGTCAGCATGAGCCAAAACTCTCAGAATTCAGTGGAAAAGCGTCTGTAACTTTTTGGTCCTTCCTTCAGCAAACATCAGAGCTGCCACATGGGGTCTTGGCTCGTGTTCAGTCACAGTCAGGACCATCAGGGCTTGCTGACTGCAAACCACATCCAGACCACCTTGGCCACTGTTGGACTTGCTCATGCCCAGTTTGAACCCACTTGAGCTTTCTTTTGATAACAACACCCTGTGGCTTGGACTTCCCCAGAAGAATATATGCTTCACATATTCTGCAAAAATTCGCTTTCCATCACTGTTTCAGCCAGAATCTCTCCTGGCAGATGTCTCCAGGGAGCATCAGCGCTCGGAGAGTTGGCAGGAAAGGGCAGGGTTATTATTTCATGTCTAATTATCTCCTAGTAGAGCTTTTAACAGCAAAAAAACCCCAAACTGCCCTCTCCCTTGGCTGTTCTCCCACCTGCCTCTCCAACACCTCTGCTTTTTCTTCTGCCCAGTGATGCTGAGCCTGTTCGGAGCTGGTGGGTGCCAGTGGTTCCCTTGGACACCCATCAGCGGCTCGTTGGGCGTGAACGATCCGTGGGGTGGGGATTCACCTTGCCAACCTTTGGAGACTGATTAGTGCATTGAAAGATGAGGGTGCTAAAGGGCTTGCTACCTGTGTCTGGACAGCCAAGCTGGAAGCATTCTTTAAACAAATCTGTTGATAATGGCTGCTCTAAAACACTCTGCTGACAAAGTAAATAGCAATTAGTAGGGTTAGGGATTGACCCATGGCTTTGATTTGCCTTGTTTACCCTTGTAGAAATAGCCCTGGGCAGTTTTCTCTCTTTAACGGAAGGGTTGGGGCTGCTTCTGTAAGTTTGGAGCCTGATTTTTAACATCTAAATTGAAAAATTTAGCAGCACCTTGGCTCTCACCAAGATCAATTCCTCCCATGGGTGTGGGGTGAAACAGGGCAACAAATTCTGGTTTGGCATATGTAAAGGAAATATTTCAGCCCTTTTTGGACAAAATATAGTGTTTTCCTCTCTTTTTCAAAGGGACTGTGGTGATTCCCTGTGGCAGGGCACAGCCTCGGTGACACTTTCTGCGAACCACCTCTTGGAGACGGCTGCTGAAGATGCACAAGGGCATGGGGTAGATTCTAGTCCCCCTAATTTTATGCAAAGTATTTGATTTTTGCTTTCTGCTCCTCCTTGACAAAAGCTCTGCAGCCTCTTTCCTGCTCCAAGACCCTGTGTCACCCAGACGGTCCCCCAGCCCATGATTTATCCCCCCAGCCCATGATCTACCCATAGGATCTGCTGGGGAGATGCTCAAGAGTCACCATGCTTTATTCTGGAGTGTCTTACTCTGGACTACCTTACTCAGGGCTTGCTCACAGTCGCATGTAAGAAGAACAGGGATTGTCACTTATTGTTGTACCCCAGCATCTTGGCAACTTCCCCGCTTCGAATTCAGATGCGTGATTCCAGCCTTTCTAGTCCCATCAAAGCCGCTTTGCCGTTGTCACTTGAGAGGACTTCTGTTTTCAGCTGTCCACATGCCAGCCACTTCAGAAACGCCACCAATTTGTGGTGTTCTTACTACAGAGCTCGCTCTCTTCGCCTTTCACACCGAGGCTTTGCACCAAAGGGGCTGCATGTGTTAGTTCCAGCTTAACACAGGCACTGGTTCCAGTCTAACCATGCCTTGGTGATGAGCTCATGCAAGAAAGATCATCCCAGAGAACAAGATATTTCATTTATATAATTTATAT
>NW_010098531.1:0-987 GCF_000699245.1 Pterocles gutturalis
CTCCAGCTCCCTGCCTGCTGGAGGCAGAGATGGGTGCACGGGGGTTTCACACCCGTGCGCGGGGGTTTTCTGCCTGTACACGAGGGTTTTGGGGGTTTCGTGCCTGTGCACGAGGCTTTTGTGACCATGCATGGGGGTTTCATGCCCATGCACAGGGTTTTATGCTTGTTCACAAGTGTTTCATACCCATGCAAGGGAGTTTTGTGCCTGTGCATGGGGGTTTTGGGGGTTTCGTGCCCATGCACGAGGGTTTCACACCTGTGCACACAGGTTTTGTGCCCATGCACCGGTGTTTCACGCTCATGCATGGGAGTTTTGTGCTCGTGCATGGGGATTTGTGCATAGGGGTTGCATGCCCATGCACAGGGGGTTTCATACTCATGCACAAGAGTTTCACACCCTTGCACAGGGGTTTCATGCTCATGCATGGCTGTTCATACCCATGCACAGGGGTTTTGTGCACAGGGGTTTCATGCCCGCCCCGGGGCCGAGTCAGACTCTGCTGCAGGTTTGCAGCCTGGGCCTGATCCTGGCCCCTTTGCCCCGGGCGCTGCCTCCTTGGAGGGGATGGGTGCTGTGGGTGCTGCTGGTGCTGCAGCTCCTGGGTGCTGCGGATACCAGTGCTCACCACTGCAGCTCTATCCCCCCCATCCCTGGCGCAGCTCCTCCTGGCTGTGCCGGGCATCCCTCGGGGCTCAGTGTTCCCTGTTCCGGGTCAGGATGTGACCCTGCAGGAAAGCCCTTGGGAAGGGTTTTGGCAGGCGGCGGAGTGAGGGACCGGAGGGCAGGGGCCACCGAACCCTCTCCAGCTCCATCCTTTTCCCACTTATGGGCTTTGCAAAAGCTCCTGGCACTTGCTGAGAGTTTGAGGGGGGCCTGCAGCACCCAGACAGCCCCCATGGAGGGGCTGCGTGCCCACGGAGGTGCCCCCCATCCCGGCTCCCCCCCTCCCACGGCAGGAAGCGGCATTTCCTCCCCCAGGGCCAG
>NW_010098532.1:0-1790 GCF_000699245.1 Pterocles gutturalis
CCCACATCCCCCCACGTCCCCCCATGTCCCCATGTCCCCCTGTCCCCCCGTACCAGTGCCAGCCTGGGGTCCCCCGCTGTCCCCGCACTGTCCCTGCAGCACCCGCACTTGTCCCTCCAGCTCCTGCAGCCGCCCCAGGATGGTCAACAGCGCCGCCGCCCCACAGGGGGTACACCCAGGGGACACCGGGGGGGACACGGGGGGGGTCCCCATCCCCCCCCGCAGCACCAGTGCCAGCAGCAGCAGGGGCAGCCCCGGGGTCATCGTCCTGCGGGGAGGGGACAGATAGCACCTGTGGAGACAAGGGACATCGGTGGGGACACTTGGGGACACCCGGGGACATGGGGACAACCACAGGGCCACCCATGAGGACACAGGGACATCAACAAGGGACATCAGTGGGGACACCCAAGGGACACCCAGGGGGCACCCAGGGGACACCCAGGGGACATGAGTACATTGACAAGGGACAGCCACAAGGGACATCAGTGGGGACACTTGGGGACTCCCAGGGGACACATGGACAACCACAGGGACACCCAGGGGACACGAGGACATTCACAAGGGACATTGGTGGGGACACGGGGACAGCAGTGTGGACACGCAGGGGACACATGGACACCCACCCATGGGGACACAGGGACATCGACAAGGGACATCGGTAGGGACACTTGGGGACACCCAGGGGACACAGGGACAGCTGTGGGGACACAGGGACGTACCACAAGAGACATCAGTGGGGACACAGGGACACCCAAGGGGACACTCAGAGGACACAGGGACACCTGTGGGGACACCTGTGGGGACACAGGGACAGCCGTGGGGGACATGCAGGGGACACAGGGACGCCCACAGGGGACATTGGTGGGGACACACAGGGGACACGGGGACACTGGGACCCCCCCAGGACCCACAGCAGCACCCACCCCTCGTACGGCCCCTACCAGTAACACCAGTAACCTCCCAGGAACACCAAACACACCAGTAACCTCGAGGAGACCCAGGAACACCAGTAACACCAGGAACACCAGTAACCTCCCAGGAACACCAGTAACATCAGTAACATTAATAACCTCCCAGGAACACAAGGAACACCTGCACTCCCAGTAACACCAGCAACCCTCCCAGCAACCTCCCAGTAGCCCCCCAGTAACCTCACTCTCCATCAACCCCCGCAGCACCAGTAACTCCAGTCACCGCCCAGTCTCCAGTTCACACCAGTAACTCCAGTCACCCCCCGGTCTCCAGTAGCACTGGCAACTCCAGTAACCCGTCACCCCAGTAACACCAGCAAAAACACCAGTAGCCCCAGTAACAGCAGCAACAACAACAACAACACTGGTGTCACCTCCAGTAACCCCAGTAAGCCCAGTGACTCCAGCAACACCAGCAACACCAGCAGCTCCAGTAAACCCAGTAATCCCAGTAACCCCAGTAAGCCCAGTCACACCAGCGACTCCAGCAACTCCAGTTCCTTTCAGTAGCACCAGTAACATCTCCAGTTGCAACAGACTGACACCAGTAAGCCCAGTAACCCCAGTGACACCAGTGACACCAGTGACACCACACAGCCTGTCCCAGTGCTGACAGTGCTCCCAGTAACACTGGTGACACCAGTAACACCAGTAAGACCAGTAACAGTGCACAGCCAGCCCCAGCGCTCCCAGTAACACCAGTAACACCAGTAAAGGTGCACAGCCTGCCCCAGTGCTCCCAGCGCTCCCAGCACTCCCAGTGACACCAGTGACACCAGTAACACGGGTGACACAACACAACCTACCCCAGCGCTC
>NW_010098533.1:0-35131 GCF_000699245.1 Pterocles gutturalis
GATGATCTTTCGAGGTCCCTTCCAATCATGTCAGCTATTGTGAAACATTGGTAGTGCTGGTGGAGACATTAGAAACTACAAATGTTTGGTGAAAGTAGGAAGTGGACAAAGGAGAGAAGATGATAATATCGCAACTCATACTGAGAGAAAAGCGTCAGTTATGAGCTTAATTAACCCTTAGTAGGCACTGGCAGATGACAGCAAGCTTGGGGACACTGCAGCCATGGGAAAAGCTTGAGTCTGACCTGTCACCGGTTAGACCCTTGTGACCCCAGTGACACGACAAAATCTACAGGAAAGCAAGCTTTGCTTGTTCTCCTCCTTACAGAACACCTTGTTATCTCTGGCTTTCATGTATATTTTAGTATTTTAACATTTTCTAGCCTTTGTGAAGGCTAGCAGTTGCTAGGTCAGAGCCAGGAAGCAGAGAGACCCCTGCAAAGAAGCTTGAACCCTGATTTAGCAGTGGCCATGCATTCAGTTGAAGTGGAGATACCAGAAAGGAAAACAAGTCAAAGAAATTAAGACTCCTGAAAGGATCAGATGCATTAATAAGCAAAAGCAGAAGCAGCTCCTAAGCAAGAGTTCCACATACGCTGTTTGACAAAAGATGCTAGATCTTCCTTCCTCCTGGGAGAGGCTGTCTGCCAAAGGGACACAGCCAGAATGGAAAGACTGACTTGACTTTGGAGAAGGGAGGTACTAAGGAGGAAACCTGAACTCCCATGTTAAAAAAAGAGGTCAGGGCTCAAAGGCTGCTCAAACAAATGACTGCAGCTTGAGGAAGTCACTGAGCACAGGTGCTGGCATAAAACAGAAGATAGTGAACTATGATCTGGAAAAGCCAAAGTTCTTGTTTTTTTCTCCAGGTTAGATAGGACATAGGCAGGCACTTGCCCCACAGAACCATTCTGAAGTGTTTTGAAAGGTTTGTTCCCAGAAAAATAAGAATGTTCATGCATATTGCCTTTGGCACTGTTACCCTTGTTGCTGAAAAGTGAGCAAGCTTTTTGAGATAAGTAGCTTTCAGCTGAATGGAAAGCTCTAAATCACTTCACATAGGCTACATGACAGCCTGTTTTGTAACCACATCTTAAACAACTTTTTTACCATAAGCAGAATAACATGCCTCTAAGAGAAACTGGTGTGGCTGTTCCTTCTGAGAAATGGAAAGCCACATTTATGTGCACGTAACAGTGAGAGGGGAGTGAAATTTCCATATGGAAGATGTTTTCCATCCATTTCTGGCATGGTGCAAAAGATAACACTCCCCCTTGGCAAGGAAAAGAATTGCATTCTCCTTGGAAGAAGAAAAATATCAATCTGGGCTGGGTGTGCCAGCTACGGTCTTTGCTATCTGAAAAAGAATGGAAATTTCTCTGCTGCTCTTGAGTAGAAAACATCATAAAATGTTAATAATTTCATATTATCTTGATGAAACTTGTTAGATTTTAGAGAAGGAAAATAAGCAATGACTACTAAGATGTTCATGATCATTTTAGTTCTGGAATTTGCTTTGTATATCTAGTTCTTGAAGACAAAAAATAGCCGTACATCTGACAAACAGCCTTCCATGTGAAAATGTGCCTGCATCCTTTTTCTGCTGGTGAGGAAAATATACCTTGTTGGGTTCTGGCAAAATGCATAGCATGTAATTAATCATTTTTGCTGGATAGCACTATAAAATAAAATCCTGGTCCTGTCTTAAATATTAGGAAGGACACAAGCTCCCAGGATCTAACAGAAGCTGGGTGGCTCACTTGTCCATACCATGGCTGTGTATGGTCCTTAATGTAAAGTGGAAAGAGCATTTGGGATAGATGTATATGTGCCATAACCGATAACACGTTACTACTGTATTGCTGAGATCCAATCATCCAATATAATAATGTGATTGTATTACTGGGGGTGTTGCCCCTTGAGTCAGAAGTATTACTCAGTGTGAATATGAGTGAAAAAATCAGCCCCAGAGTGGGGTCTAGATCATGACCAGTGAAAAATTATACTTTCTGCAGAAGGGTTGCTGTTTTGCTGGGATGGACCATGTGAAGAGGCAGTGATAGCTTTGGTAAAGATGATGCATGCTGTGGTGGATTAAAAGGTCTGCTAGAAAGTTATTTGTTTTCCTGACTAAAGATCTGAAAGCAGCTTAAACACAAGGCAAAAAACCCCAATGACTCAGCTTCTTTTTTTTTTGTCCTCAGATTTCCTGGATGATGCAGCACATTACATGAGGCATTTTGTCTTATGCAACTTCATGTTAGGTTATACAGCTGATGCAGCCTGATGTAATTATTCTGCCATATGCTGAGAGTTAAACAAGAGGAAATGCATGTTTCTGAGTGGCAAGACATTGTAGTAGAAATCTTGCTTTTTTTTTAATGTGAATGTGTTGGTTGGCAAAGAACAAAGATCAAGACTTTATGATGACAAAGCTGTAAGATGTGGGAGGTGATGACATTGGAGTGACTGGGCGATTAGGCAGTCATGACCAGCCTGAAGCAGGGAGGTGCTTTGCACTGTAGCATTGAGAGATCAGTATCATTGAGGCTACTTCTGCCTTCCCATGTCTCATTAAAAAAAGAAAAAAGAAAAAAAGAAAGAGACCTGCTTGCTAGGTAGGACTTCAGTGCCTGTGTTTGTCCCAGGGCTGGATCTCAAGATCAGGCATCCTAAAAGCTCAAGAACAGGTTAGTTACAACGTTAATGACATTGTGGTGGATGAAAACACTCTTTACATATCTAAGTATTTCTGCCCTACTCAATGCACTTTCTACCACCCTCTGTTCCTGAGTGTCTTTCGTTCTTGCTCGCTCACTGTCTCTCTCCAGATAGCCTGATAATGAGTTCTTCTGCTTTTGTGCTTTTTTGTACAGAACAAAACTGCTGAAGTTGGAAGACATGTTATTTTTTTGCAGCAGCAACAAACTGTTCTATAACTATTTTTTCTTCATATCCCCCCCTCAGCTCTGTTAGACATGGATACTTGTTCCAGTAGAAAAGAAATGTGTCAGAAGCTATATGACTTGTTCATTCAAGAGGCCGAGTGAAATATAGGACGACAATCAACAAATTAACCCGGGTGATTACTGGAGACGGTATTCAGTCTTACATCATGTGAGGTGTTGTTACTCACAGTTTGCAGTATCAGTGACCCACGTACTTTATATAAATACTGATGAAAGCTAATTTCAATGTTCTTTCTAGCAAGTTCTATTTTGGGCTACACTTATCCAACTGGGGAAGGGAACCTGAAGCTTGCCAAAGGCTAAATTAATGTTGTGCTGGGTGGTTTGTGATGTGTTGCATACCTTTCTTTGAAAGAGCACATTGTAGCCCAACATTTTCAGTTACTTGAGTTTGTGGATCTTCTCAAATATGTCACATACGTGGAAATAACAAGTTGCATAGCTAAATTTCAAGGTTCAGGTTGTATATAGTATGCAGAAGTTTTCCCAAGATGCTCCATTTCAGGGCCAGACATTTCAGGGTCAGACTGGTACATACAGCTGGTGGGACTGACTTGGGGCAGGGAGTCACAGGACTTCCTCATGCTGTACAAAGTTCAGGCAGCCTATTTTTAGGCCAGCCTTTGATGTAATAATGTGGGAACTACCATCATTCATGAGTCTAAACAGATGTATTAGGGACATAGATGTTCTTTTCCTCTCTAAGCATAACAAAGGTGTGCATGCCTGTTTGCGTGTCCTTATTCACCTTACTTCGGTAAAATCTCCTCTGCTGTATCCACATCCCTAAAAGATGTGTGGATACCTTTCTATCTCCATTGCTCTGTCCACTTCACATCCAGGACCAGGTACCTGTCTTGCAAAATCGACTCCGTGGCCCTTCTCACACCAGCAGCCTCAAGACAGGGAGTGTCCCAGCACGTGTGGCCCCCTCTCCCACTGCTCTGCCCCACTTGCAGCTGCCAGCCCTCCTCTTCCACTTAATAGAAGACAAATGTTTAGGAGCTCAAACCTCATTGAAAATTCTCTAAGAATAATGCTGAAGTCTGAATATTGCTTTAAACAGGCACTGTTCCTGCATAAGGGAGCCCTGATGTAAGCCTGCATCCCAATGCCTGGCTGCTTAGCCCCCCTCCAGTGCTGCTCTTCCCTTTCTGCTAGCATAAATGCTCGTATAAGCTGTACTGTTAGGCTTCTCTATGAAAACGCTGTTGAAAATTGAGTCTTGAAGTCTGCATAAAACAGTCAAAATCAAAATTTCTGTCCTGTATGAAACAAGAATGCGTTTCCGTAGCAAACAAAGGGAAAAAAGTGGAAAAAAAATATGGTTATTGTGGGATGAAAATTTCTGAATAAATTATTCATAATGAAAATGCTTCAATTTAGAAAGTGTACCAACACACTTCATTTTGAATAATTTCAAAAATCAAACCACACTTCCCAAGAGGAATTTTCTCTCAGCAGTTGCCATTCACATGTCTTGTGCCCTTATTTTCTCTCCTGAGTGGGATTGTCTGTAAATCTGCATTTCCCCAGGCATAAAATGGCCTTCTCTCCCATTGTGTTTGATGTTCATAATTTTTTTTTATTTTCTAAAAACTGTATTTTCTATTGAAAACAGAATTCCTGGTCATGTCTATTAGTCTTTCCCTCAGGCACTTTCAGAGTCTTTACCCACAGCCACTTTTTTCCCCTTCTTTTTTACTGCCTCTTAATGTTGTGCATGGTTTTGTTTTCTACAGAACTCATATCTTCCTATGTGCCCATCGTGATATACCCACTGTCCTGAAGAAGGAAATCACATCTCATTGTTACTGTTCTTAGTGAGTGCTACATTGTTATGGGATGTTACCTATGTTCATTTTCTACTACCATGTGTGAATGCTTTAAACTGCCTCTTTCTTAATTGAGGAAAAGTGCAGTGGATGTTTTTGAGGACTGAAGGTGAGTATACTACAGTCATAAAAAATAAGGTTTCCACAACATTTGAGTCCTCCTTTCCCTTCATTAAATTTTTCCACCTGAAGAGCAGGGTGGGACAGGCTTGGTGCCCTGCACTCCAGGCACTCAGCCACACACATCCCCTTTCCTGGTCATCTCTGGGGAAAGATGCTTCTCTTTGGGCTCTTTGGCTCTTGAGCATTGCCACAGCCTCACAGAGAGTCAGTCCTGCAGAAGGACTTGCAGAAGGTGACCTGGGAGGCCCAAGGGAAAGTCCCTGTTCAGTCTGTGGTAGGCAGGGGTTATTACAGGTGGCCTGAAATCAGGGTTGCCTGAAGGTGGCAAAAGGGTTCCTGCTCTTTCCTTCTGTATGTCACCTTGCAGCTGGCAAGTCTACACTGCACACTATTAATTTCACTGCTTAGGGTGCGATGCGGGACATTGTTTCCCTCCTGGTGTGCTGGCTTTGCTGTGGGGCTTGCAGCCAGGGACTTCACCACCCAGCAGGACCCCAATATGGTTTGCAGGTGATGCCTGGGTCACACAGCACAACACAGGATCAGATTGGGAAACCCCATTTAATGGTATCCTTTGCAATCATATCTGTTTGGGACATGCTGATGAAATGACTATTTCTGCTCCTGTAACTTCTCTGACATGAGTAGTCTTTGCAGATTTCTTGTTTTCTGCCCTTTTCCAGCTCTCAGAAATGTATGGGAAACATTTTACTAAATTCCTCAGTCTCTGAAATTCTCACAGCTGCTTTTAATTGCTCACAGTTTCCCTAAAAGTTATTTTTAAGATTCTCTTTTTGCCAACATTTGATATTCACACCCAATTTGTAACTTAATTAAGGGCTCCATCCTGATGTAATTTGAAATAAATTCCTTTCCCGGTGTTACCATACCAAGACCATTTGTCTAGTGTCCCTCTGCAAAAGCATCTCTCTTTCAAACTGCTGCTCTGACTTTTTCCACTTGCAACTTCTGCTGTTCCAGCTTTTGGTTTGGGAAACCTGAGCTGAAGAAGTCAGTGAAGTTGCTGTCCCAGGCCTTTCATATACTTCAGTCACAGCTGAAAAAAATGTTCCTGATGGGAACTTGGTTTCGTCTTGCTCATCATGTTCTGGCTGGGGACAACTGCCTCTGTCTCTTCATATACCTGCTGGCCATCTCCTACCTCCCTCAAATTTCTCTTCAAGCTCACCCAGTGTTTAATGGAAGAAAAGGACCTGAAATGAGGATGTTCAAGAAAATGCAGAGCAAAAATAGGTTGAAGTGGAAGATCAGTAGGAAACCAGGAAGACAAACAAGGAGAGCAAGGGATGGAGAAAATATTTTCTTCTGAGACATATAGTGAAGCAAATATCTCTCTAAAGGGTTGCTCATGTTCTATCCCTGACATAATAGAACAGCTTTCTGTTCACTGAGCTCTTAGAATATCCTGATTTGAAAGGGACCCAAGAGGATCATTGAGTCCAACTCCTGTGCTCTTGCTTACCTGTTGTTCAGTTAAAACATACTTTGCAAACTGTTGGGCCAATAGATATTTATTTAGAAGGAGTAGAGGGAAATGCTCAGTGAACTGTTTCACAGCTCCAGTGAGCCATGGGCATAGGCTAAGCAGCGAAAGACTATGTCTTTTTCTGTTTCAGATCCCCCTTGAATACTGTCTCAGATCCTTTGAGAAGCAGACAGTGTAGCTAAAACTGTTTTTACCCATGAAAGAAAGAAAAAAGTGATTGTGGGAGCAGTACCATCTTTCAAGGGTTCATATTCTGTCTCAGTCTGCAGGAACGGGTGCAGATCTGTCTATGACCTCCCTATTTGTCTGACAGTGGCACATGCTATGAACAGATGTTATCTTTCATTGAGGAGACATACTTTAACAGGCAGAATTTAAACAATGTTGTCTGTTTTTACAGCAGCATATGTGGGCATCAGGAACTGTAGGAGCTTGACATCAGCTAGACACCTAAATATATGATTGTGCCTGCAGGCAAAGTACTCAGACATTTAAATTACAGGTATTACATCTTAGTTATTTGTGGGTACAAAAGTGGATAGGTAAAGCACGATGAAAACCCAGATTCCAAGGTTTGATTTGACTGTATTTGCCCATTGAAAGTTCTCTCTCATTTTCACCATTCCAGTATTATCCAGTGGTGGCTACAGACCTGGTAAATATACTGAGGCATTATGTAAGCCATGGCATCAAATGGCTGACAAACCTAAAGCTACACTATTCTACTTGGCTTGCAGGAAAACTCTTTTTTCCTTAGTGGTCAGTCAGTGGTATTTGTCCCTTAAGGAGGAAATCCATGGTGGCAGGAGGGGAATGCAACATGTGCATTAGTAAAACTGCATGTAGCTCAGACATGATACCTGCACGGAGTCCCATGGACCTTTCAAAAAATCTCCTGGCGTGATTCGGGAATACCGCTTCATCTGCATTCTTCTTCCTCATTTTTATATTTTTGCTGAAGGTGAAGCCACCTTGTGTTCATGGGTTTTCTGGACCATGTTCATTATCTGTCCCTACTGTCTAGTATGGCGACTAGGCTGCCTTCCTTCACTGCTTTCCTCATACCTTATCTTTGTAAAACACAAAATGTATCCACCTAAGTTGGTGACTATCCTGGCAACATTTCACAACGACATGTGGACTTCATATCAGAAAAAAGCTAGTTGATTTATTCCAGACAGGAACAAATAGTAAACTGATCAGTAAAACTTTGCTGACCATTCGTCCTACAACATGGTGAGGTGCCACATGCCATGTGCAACAGAAATGCATGGACACTGGCCCGAAATGTTGTGGTACCTTTCTTCCTATCCATACCAAGAAAGCACCAAGCAGTCCTGCTCTCTGTGGGTGTTTTTCTGTCTGAAGCAGACACTTCAGTTGATGCACCACCTTCAGTAAGCATTGCGGGCTCCTTGTCAGGTGGTCCTTTTAGGTGCAGGGCTGATGTCTGATTCTACGGAATAAGATTTGTCCTCCAGGTGAACGATGGTGTGTTGCCAGGCCCTCCTACACTCAGTGCACAGCCTCTAGCATCACCAATATATGATCCCCTTCAAGTTAATTGAATAATTTGTGTTCTCTGTGTACTCTAAATTTGTGTTTCCGTTTGGAAAGAGAAGGGAGGGCTGTGAGAGAGCTAGCAGAGCCTTTTCCTCTCTCCTGACCTTGCCTCGCCTCACTCCTTTTCTCCTCTTTAAAATGCACTTTGTTTTGTGTCACAAACTAATGCCTTCCAAGGTCTGGGGGTGTCCGAGTTTGCAAAAGATGTTTTCTCTATTAACTAGGATAACTTGATGGGGTGGAAACAGCCTCTGGGGAGATCTGTTAGAGATAGTATAATAAGTACAATCCTAGTAAGATCAGCAGGGGGAATGAATAAACTCAAGGGAGGTAATCGGTGTTTTGTATAGGTGATAGAATTGTCTGATTACTAATGACTCATGGGTAGTAATGTGAAAATTTGCTGCTCCCAAAAGCAGCAATAAATACACTAAATAAAACCAGCTTTTTCTGAATGTTGTGGTTTGTGATGTCAGGGCAAGTAGCTCAGCTGATGCTGAGGTAATATACAGTAAAATAATGAATCTTAAGCATTCATAACAGATTAAATAAGACTGCACTGATAAGCTACAGCTCTCTAGAGCAGCACAGGTAAAGAGTTACCAGATGTAGTTTGGTTTTCTCATTGCTAAATATGGTCAGTTCTTTGTTTTGTGAGGATTGCATTATTGCCCAGCTTTAACCACTTTTGATGCTAAATAGTAGTATGAACATTGCATCTAATAAGCATTTGTGGGACTGCACATCAGAAATCAGTCTTTACATTCGTTTACCATCCTGCCTTTTGGGTAGGATTTGCAACATGCATGGGAATAAGCAGGTGCCAATGGAAGGGCTATATCCTGTTTACCTCACCTCCGTTAGGAAGTCTATCCTGTTAAGTGTATCAGTGTTAAGGTACTTTTCTTCTGTCGTTGCCAACCAGCTTCTGCTGTGTTCATAAAAGTAAGACTGTATCACAGAATGAGAACAGTCATACAGTGAGGTCATTTTACTTTTTTTTTTTTTTTTTTTTTAAAGAAACTGGCTGTTCTCTCTGGATTTTGATTCTTCCCTTCAGATATGTTCCATGTAGTTTGATTGTTGATCATGCTACCGTGGTTATGTTGCTTTGTTAGACAAGACAAATAATACCTTGTCTTTTTTTTTTTTAATGTTTTGAGAAGAAACTACTTAGCTTTATAAGCAGTGTTAAGCTTAACTGACAGTAGCATTAAACATAAGATTAGGTACAAGAAATCCAGTCCAATGTATCTGGCCATAAAGTGCTGCTTCAAGTCAATAGTTGCTGTAACAAAGTTTTGTTAATGAACAGCAGTCGTACATAACTATTCAATTACACTCGGGAGATTGCCTGGATTTGGAGTTGTTTCATTGGTCAGGCAAGGATCTTAATGATGTTCAAAATAAGAATAGCTCAAAGCATGTAAGAGGTGTTTAGGAACCTTATTGATTTCCAACAGGTATTTGCTATGGCAGCTTCATGCAAATTGTTCTTATCCTGTGTCTACAGGTTCTACCATCTGATTGCATCAGGTTTATACACCCAATAAAGCATGCACACCATGCACTCCAATAATAAGAGCAATAAGAGGAAGTAGAGGTGGCACTATAGGACTTAAAGCTGCAATTGAGACTGATGTATGACAAACACATTTGGCATATAAAACAGCAAAGCATTCAGCAGAATGTTTCCCAGAGGGCTGTGTAAGTAATCAGAAGTAATCAGTATAAGAAAATGTAGATCAATGCGTGTACCCGAGACATGCACGTGTCACCTACTTGTGTGCACATCTGTGTTGCTCGCAAGGCAAGCCTGGCTGATGTGTAGAGCAAGACAGGGACCGGTCTGCATCCCCTCCCCTGCTCCTTGCTGCACTGTAGCAGGCATTGCCCAGATGTGTCTTTGTCTCACCTTCCTCAAATTCCCATGCCACTTCTCACATGTTGCTGTGGCACCTTACAAAACATATCCTTCTTCTGAACTCAGGTGAAAGGAAAACCAAGCTCCTTCTTGGAATAAATGTCTTGCAGCAGGCAAAGCAACTGTCTTGCACACAGATAGTGAGGAGGCTGGGAGGGGAAGTCAACTGGGCAGCTGCAAGAGTTTGGGTCTGAATGCACACATTTGGCATTGTCAGAGGAAGCCTATCTGGAGGTGCATATATGTACGTGGTTGTATGTGAGTTTGGGTGAGTTTGAGAGAGACAAGCACAGTCAAACGATGCAGAAACATCATGAAAGTGCACAGAGAAAGAGAAGCCAGCAAGTAGAAGCTGAATGTTTTGGGTGTGATACTAGCCAGAAAAACACTTGAGACTCTGACAAAGAAGCTGCTTTCTATTTTTAGATCTCTAGAGCTCTGAAGGAAATTATACATTGTACAGCTTCTTTTCAAATAAATAAGATTTGCAACCATCCCTGATTCATCATCCAGTTGTCCTCCTGGTGGAATGAATTTACAAGTTCGTGAACATCATTCAGACACTGATGGAAGATTTGAATGTATCTATTGATAAAATAGTGAAAATACAAAGGCTGGACTGATTTAGTTGAGAAAGTTGATTGCAAATCTAATGGAGCAAGACTTTCATGAGCAATTTCTCATAAATATTGCAGCTGCTTATAAGGACTTCACATACAACCTTTTTCAAGGCTTTGTGTTTTGAAACTTCCTGTCCTAACTGGAGACAACAAAATTACATAGATCAGCAATGTCATGGTTTTTTTATGTTCCCTTTTCTGATTTTGCCCTCCTTCACCCCTGAAAAAACTTTATTATGTTTTGAGGGTCTTGTAAGTATAGTTGCTTTTTTTCTTATAATTACTTTGTTTAGTCTTCTTTCATACAGCTCAAGCCTTCTGCTGTCCTCAGAGATGTAGATAATGTATTACTGTGTGGTGTTTGTCTTTCCACACACCGGAGGTATTTTTAAAAGAGAGAGAAAGATTTCAAAAGGCATACTTTTCAGGACATGCTGAGAAATGCCACTGGATTGTTGAAGTATTGTTCTGAGCTATATAATGCTACCAGTAACAATTAGCATTTTCCAACTGACTCTGTGTTATCACTTGGAGACCTCATGATGCTCCTAAAAGTTTGGTTCCTGTGTCCCTATTTTACAACAAGGATGTTACTATAGAGACTCATGCCAATTGTCCAGACATCCAGTAGGTTTTCTGTTCTCACTTTTCAGATCCTTAACTACAGAGGGCTAGAGCTTGATCTTTTAGAAGAGCCAAGAGTGTGCAACTTCAAAGAAAGGCAATGGATATTTAAGGACATTTACTGCTTCTACGTACCCAAATGTCTGATCATCTTTAACTTTGTACTTTAGAGTTGATTGACTTCATTTTACATTGTGGCTATAATCCTGATTTTGAGTCCGATATGTTCCAAACTACTTTCCTCTGAGCTCTTTGGAAGAAGGAAAATTCTTCAGTCTTTTTCTAATTATTATTTTGTCAGCTCTTATGTTACTATTGGTTCTGGTTTATGCACAAGAACAGTTATTTTCTTTGCCTCCATAAAGTGTTGCACGCTAATCAAATAGTAAATTGGAGAATAATTTCAGTAGGTGAACCTCTAAGACAAATATTAAGATACAAAACTGTCTTATGAGTTAATCACTCTTCCTTTCTTAAAGTTCAGTTTTCCCTTTTCTGAGAGGTTTGTGTACTGAACTGACTACCCAGAAAAGGTATTTCATATTCAGCAGCATGGTTTTAGGCAAAATCTTTTGAAGGTGAAATGCACAAATCAATCAGGAGGAGAATTAACCCAAATTGACAGTACATACCTACATTGTATGAGATCAGTGCCAATGATTTAAACACAATGGCATTTTTCAGTGAGTGAGCCAAATTAATACTTTGGAAGACATGTGTACGGAGTCTGTGTTTACAGACCACAAAAGGTTAATTTTCCCTGGTGCCTGTGAGTGCTGTGTGAAGGCTGGCTGAAGCTATGCTCCAAAAGGCAGTCCCAACATGGATAAAACAAAATGTTCCCATGGTCTGAAGTGAACTTTCTCCCCATGTTGGTGTGCTTCTGGGCAGAGAGCTCAATTAAGAGTTTGCTGCACGCCAAAAGTGTGCTGTGTAAATGCTCCAGTAATCTCACAGAGGCACATGTTAGCATCTTGAGGCAAGCATGACGTCAGGGTCATAATCTGAAACCCTCACCTCAGCTTTAGTAAATGCTGTGATAAGAGCAGCACATGCTTTTACATGAAATACACTGTAGCCCTACTGAATGAATGAGCTCTCAAGGCAGCATGCTGTGCAGACAGTGTGAAGTTGAAGCACAATATTTTCGTGCACTGCCTGCAAGAGAACTTAGCATTTATCATATGTTGAAAACAGTTTTTCCTCAAACTGCCTAAAACATCTGTTGGCAATGTTGGTGAGGAGGTCCTGGACCTCAAGACTTGTTAATACTGTTAATGCTGTTAATGCTTGTTAATGTTTCTTAATACATAAATAGATAAAAATGAGTCATAGTGAACTGACTTTTCACAGGGAAATAAATTATGGTGAATTTAACTTTCTGATTTAAAACCAGTTATGAACCCTGCTGTTTTGTAAAATATCCATCAGTCCATGTGATAATGTTGATAAACTATTCTTTTTTTTATAGGCTCTGTGTACCATGATGCCAGAAAAAAAGCAGAGCAAAGCAAAACAAAACATTTTTTCCTCTAGGTCAATGTCATTGGTGTGTCTGAATGTGTAGAAGGCATAAAATTCAAAGAATATCCAAATATAGGGAATATCCAGTATAGGATACCCCAATTTTTATATATATATGTATATATGTGTATGAAATATGTATATGCATATGTATATAAAGCAAAACCCTGTTGAATTAGAATACCAACATATTTGTAAAAGTGGAGTGAGGAACTACACTGGTGATTAAACATAATAGCAATTTCTGTGGTAGGATTTCACACAGGGTTCAGACTCCTTGAATGGTTAAAATTTTTCTCTTGTTTGTATGAATATGGATGCTCGGCCTCTTTCAAAGTCTTTGAGACAAGAGCTGTCTTGAGCTTCTCAGCAACTTAAGCAAAATGAATCATGAAGTGGTAGCAGGAGGGCAACTGAGAGGGGCTAGAGGGAGCTGAGGATGCTAGGAAAGGCAGTGAAGAGCTGAGAGGTAGTGTGAAGAGTTAGGAGGGCAGCAAAGTGGGGAACTCTCAGTGAACTTGGTGAGTCTTTCAGCTGTTGTGGGCTCTAGAAAATCTGTTTCTGTTGGTCTCACTGTGTGGAAATTGTATCACGCTATCTTTGTAAAGCCAGCTTCAGAGACTGTTTACTTTTTTTACTGGTCATGCTTGTCTGAAATTTTTGGCAGTACTGGAAGGACCTCAAAAATGTTATTGTGTAGATATGTAAAACTATCTTTCAAAGTTTATCAATATTAATATTGTTATGAATATGTGTACTTATCTACTTATGAGACATATCCTATGCAGTTGCATTTTGCTGCTTTGGTGACATATGAAAAATCTCCTTGAGATGCCTGTTTTGTTTATACTGACAGAAGTTCAAGCACAAATGTTGTAACCTCTCAGTATTTTTATTGTGAATCTACCAATAAGTGGTGTTTTCTTCAGAGCCTCAAAATCTTGAAGATTTCTGGAAATATACTTTTGTTTTTGTCATATGTGCAAAGAGAAACCAGGAAATACAGTTTTGCAGGGACCTGAAACTCTTAACACTTTCATACCAAAACTAATTTTTCAACTTGGTTAGAAGTCAGGGCCCTTGCAGAAAGGTTGATAAAGTCAAGGCTTTCAGTAATGTACATTACTTTACACTGGTGTTCTCTCTTGCCCTCACTATTCCTAGCCATGATTTTAGCATGCCCTTTAGATAATTTAGGATATTTCTAGTCTGGATTAGACCCATAGCTAGATCATTGGTGATCTTGTATGAAATTTTAACAGATTGTGAGGCCTTGGAAAGGCCTGGTGAGCTTTGAAAAAGTTTTGTGCTTTTGGGTGCTTACCTGCTTTGGATGGTCCAAAATCTGGAGTTTTCAGAGAGGATGACATTTCATATCACACCTGGTAGAGACCCACTCTGCTGCTTGCTGAAAAGGTAGCTCTTGGCAGGAGCAGTTGTTGGAACACAGTCAAAATGAGCATTTTGTTAAAAAAAGTCACAGTCAGGCTGTCAGGAGTTATAATGCTTTTCAAAGAAACCAAACCATAGTGTCCCCAATTAAAATTTAATAACCAGATGTATAGGGTCATAGTGACTGCGGGACAGACACCAGATTAGCAATTCAGTGGTGTTATTTGACTGATTTGTGTTTGTAACACAGCATTCAAGCACTCAAAGGCATTGCCAATGCATATTCCCCTTGCAATATTTTTAACGCAACAGCAGCAGGTGTTCAGAAACTCCAGATTGTATCAGGTAAGATTAGCAGAAAGCAGGATGGAAACCACAGTTTTTAGTACGCTTATTTCTTTCCTCACTTCCTGCATACTGCAGATTGCTTCTCTTGAGTGTCTTAAACTAAAAAAAAATGGAAACACAAACTATAGCTTGCTGTTGTCAAAAAATGATAGGGATCTTCCTGTGGGTCAGGAATAGTAATTTCTTTTATCAGCCAAAGCAGAAGGCACTCAAGGCTGAGCGAAAGAGTTGAGGAAGAATCGATAAATTATATTCATGTTCTTAAAGGAGACTTGCAGGAGATCAAACAAGCTTCTAGAACGTAGTAGGAAAAAGAAACTCCCGTTTTTATTGATGGTGACAGCTGCTGCCCTCTCCTGCAGGTAGCCTATTCGCTTTATTGTAATAGCTGTGAACCTTGGCGTGGTGTGTGAACTTCTCACATTCTGTGCTGTACAAATACAGAATAAAATGAAGGCTGATGTGCCACAGACTTTGCAAATATTGAAAGGACTTACTGGGAGGTGGGGCAAAATGTGCCGTAGCTCAGCTAGGAGCATTACCTGGTGCAAGGTAAGGGTTTGTGCATTGCTGGACACTTCACTCACTTCTGCACAGCTGGGAGAAGCTTAAACCTCTGCAACCTCTCTATTCAGATGGGAAACCGCTGGTCCTTTCTCAAAGGAACTAAATCTAATAGGTATATAAAAAAAAATTTAATACTATAACTTTAAGAAAGCAGGCTTTATGCAGAGAATGTAATGGTATAGTAAAAGAATAGTATGACCAAAAGATGAATTGAGCACAAATAATCAGATTCAGCTATTTAAAGTGCTCCAAATTACAACAGAGGTAGCCACAGAAGCATCGTGAGAAAGGAATGGTGTACTTTATGCATGTCCCAGACAGGGTGGTGCAGTGACACTTGCCTGTGAGGTTGCTGGGACTGTTTTGACATTCCCTAAAACCTTACAGAGCACTGTGGATTTTATTCTTAAAAATTTGGCCTCTGATCGTTTTGAAAGTATAGAAAGTTTTTTTGCTAACTGTTCAGATGCAGTATTAAGAAGTCCACCAGTGCTGGAACACTGTATAAGAAATTGTTGTTACTCATCCACAATCACCTGGATTGATTTAATAATGATTTAATTATGTGGAAAATAAAAAAAACCCTCTAACAAGTAGACCCCCTGTCAGTTCAGAGGAAGTGCTACAACTACCAGAGACAATGGAGTAGCATGGATCCCTGTAAAGAAGGCCTTGGTTAATGTCTGGACAAAAGGTGTTTTGAATGAAATTAAGCTTACAGCCAAAAACTGGATTGCTGTTATCTCAGTTGCTTCTTTTCTCCCTCGCCAGGTTATGGCACTTTGCATGTGACTGTCACGATTTTGAATTTGTTTATCAACTACATTTTGCAAAGCCAAAAACATTGAATGCAATATTTTAAAAGGAATGTTTCCTGTTCTTTTACAAGGAACTTGCAAAATCTAGCACTGTAATAATGCCCAGACAAGTCTTTTGTAATACAATGAATGTTTATCTATGTAATTCTTAGTATTTTAATTAGGATTCCATTTGGTCAAACACTGAAGCATGATGGCTATAGAAAAAAAAATCTGTTAGAAAACTGCATATTTCAAGGCTAAGTATAGACCTTGAATATTAATGAAAAATTAGTAATAGAACAGAAACCACAGTTATGTACTTTGTTAAATTAATTAGAAGAGACTTTTCATGTTTGTTAATGTGAATTTTTATTACTTCTATGTTTTTATGGAATGTGTACTAATTTCCAAGGCAATAGTGATGCTGAAATGAGGTGACATATGTGGGGGTGTAGTTGCAAAGGTTGGATATGCCTGGGAGAGGGTAGGTGTGGAGGGCTGGACATACCTGCCCATGGAGGAAGAGAGTTGCAGAGTCACTCAGGCCTGAAGTGACCTTGGGAGACCAGGAAAGTCACTGAATGCCCTCCATACAGCGCAAGGTTCAGCAAACAGCAGTTTTGCATTCAGCTTTTTGAGTGCATTTATGGAGTTGCAAAGCCTTAGCTTACCCCCTTTAGCTTTCTCGGCTCCGGACTGCAAACCTCTGGCTTTTCGAGTCTTTCCTCTCAGAGGAGATGCTCTTCCTCCTTACATTAGTCAACTTGCTACTTTGGCAAACCACCATTTTGTATAGAGGAGAAATTACACTCTCTGTCTTTCCTCAGTGCTGTTCCTAACGATGCCTAGTATTTTGTCGTCCGCTTTGCTGCTGCATGCAGATCTGACCATTTCAGGGTACTGCAAGTGGTGACCTTGTCATCTCCTTTCTGTGCTCTGACTGCTACCTCAGGGTTCAACATGAGTTTGTCGTCAACATGACTTAGGTGATTTTTTCCTAGATGCTTTATGCTTATTGAAACTGAAGCTCATTTGACCTTAACTTTTGTACAGTTTTGTAAAGCCTTTCCAGATTTCCTTGCCAATGAGATGGCATTTCACTACATCAAAGAGATTAATAACTTGTTTAGAAATCCCCCGCTTTACTGCCTTTTCTAGGTCTTTGCTGAAGGTATTGAATCACCTGGTTCCTGGTTGAATCCTGCTCCTGATATGTCTCCTCCATGGCAAGTAGCCATTAAGCCCTTCTCTTTGCTGCTTACCCTTTGGTTAGCCCAAAAGACCACTTCCTCCGAACCCATGGCAGGTTTGTCCCTTAATAACCTTTCTTTCCACCCTAGAGAAACTTATTTTACCCTTTGAGTAACTTTGACCTTTCCAAACACATGCTGTTGTGCTTTGACCCACCTTTACACGGGCATGTGTGCTCTTTGTTGTATTTTCATTGCTATGGTTTCCCTGGGTTTGTGAGTCACCCAAACACAGAGTAAGCCAGGGCAGAGCTGCCTAGCCTGGTTGCAGCTCGAATGTGCGTACTGTTGTCCCTCCTCAGCAATTTATTGGGAGTGTGTCCTCAAATGCTCACAATATTTGACAACACCAGCTAATAAGTCTGACAGCATCTCGCAGTTTAACACTGCTGGAGGTGAAAGGATTAGGGTTATTATACTCTTCATAATTAGCTCCTCACAAAAGTAAGTGGACCAAACTCATGCTCCTTTTGATGTACAAAATTTTCTAGTTTCACCTAAGACTCTTTCTGGTTTTCTCTTTTGTTACCTGCTTTTGAGAATGAAGAATGATGAATCTTGATTCTTCTATGTCCTGTCAAACTGTATATAATATAAAGTAAGCTTACTAAATAGCTGCCTTACAGCCCACTTCATATTTTTATAAGACAGTTTCTCTGCAAGAGTGACAACACAAGACTGCATAGAGAATGATCCTCAGGTGATCATCCAGTGTGGAATCTGAACAGAATTTAGGTATTATTCATTGTAAGTGCAGCTCTGAGGTTCCGTGCATGCTTACATCTGATAGGTTCTCCTCTGTACGTGAATGTTACGTATGTGCACACTACTGGCACAGTACTTGCAAGTCTGCTGACTGATAGATATTGAATCAAATTGTACCGTGAGAGGAAAGGAGTGTAAATGTCTGTTCTGGTGCAAACATACAAAGTCGCCGGGATGCCTACTTCTTCTCTGTGACTAACATCTCAACATCTAACGTGGCAGTGGGTTGCTCCAGAGCCCATCAAGCGCCTTTCCTCAGTAGTGGTTCCAGAAGACCTTGCAGCATTTGGAAAGGGTCAGGCCTAGTGGGATTACGAACAAGTCCTCCATGGGTTTATGCAAGAGAAGTATCTTAGTTTCTGCGCCTCATTTTACTCACTGGTAAAACGATTACAGAATCTATGTCAGTGAGGGCTTTTCTTAGATGAAAGGCAGACTCTGGGATGCAGAACACAGAAATGCTTCAATGTAGAAGACAGTAGAACAGATACTCCTATCTTGTTTCTCTGTTGATCATATGCCTCTTTCCACACCAGCTTCTAGACATGACTTAGTACTGTTTTGAATAATTTTCAAAGAGTATTTTGTAGCAGAGTGTCAGTAAATGAAACATCTGAAGGCCTTATCTTATTTTTGGCTTCCTTCCATTTCTGGGTGTGTTGCTGTCATTACATTCTGTATAACATCTGCTTGCTTCTTTGGGTGACTGTTGTACCAGGCAATGCTGAAATGACAAAATAAACTTTGTCTGCTGTCAGTGATTAACTTTTCGGCATTTATATTTATCTGGGATATGTTTCTGTGTTCATAAGCAATAAACTCTGTATTTCCTTTCTCATTTTATTATGTAAATGACAAGATAAGTTCTTGTATCAGTACTAACACACGTATTTAATCAGCTATTTTTTAGCAATTGAAATAATAACTAGCCTATCTACCTTTTTGGGTCTTCATTCATCTCCTAATGCTATGGTGTGTGAGTTCCCATTCATAACTTGAAAGTTTCAAAGAATGTTGTTCTTTATTTGTATCTGTATCATTCATTGACTACTAAATAAATCTTTTCCCTTCTAGTTTGCTTTACTGATATTTCAATGGCAGTTAAAAGTTCTAATCCTTAGCTGAAAATTGTATTTCACCAATGGAAAGGCATGTATTTCTGCCTAATTAATTACTTCTTTTATTGCAGTAGGAAGAAAGAACATGGAAGACAAACTTCAGTTCTGAATTTACTTTTCAGGTTGTATGCTTTGGATTAGAAGTTGACCAGAAAGAGGGGGACATTCTTGACCATAGCGCAAATTCTACAACACTTAAGATTTATGCGCTGAAAGAAGATAAAAGAGTCCATTTACTTTCACTATAAACAAAAATTTGCTAAGAATAAGATTTTCAGTCCCGGTGTGTGTTCTTCATGCAGATGCTTTGGCTGTAGGGCATGCCAGTAGATCTGAAGCCTTACTTCTGCAGTCTAGACTTGGGCATTGCTAGCAGACAGCTGAAGTACTATTCACTCATGATTCTTCTCCAACGATTTTGTGTAGTAATTTTGTGACTGGTGCTGAAGCTGTGAGTGGTATGGAGTCGTGGCAGTGAAGCAGGGAAGGCAGGGTCTGCAAGGCACGCTGTTTAGCGAAGGTTCTGGGCATTAGTGTGGCTCACAGGACTGCTGCCAAGAGCTCTCTCTGGACCATTATATTGAGGCAGAAGCTTATCCAGGCTCAGAGACTAAAGGATTAACCAGGAGCCACTTTAGTCATCCTTTGCCCTGGACTCTGAGGACACTTGAGATGTTTCAGTGTAAATGCAAGCATCAGAGGTGTGGGAAAGGCAGTGGTGCAGAAGTGCCTGAGATGGGTGTGCAAGCAGCAGTTTCTTTCATTGGCACTAATTTGCTGAGAGTACAAATAGGATGTGATTGTTCAGTCATCGTTTAGAAACTGAACTTACAACTCCCAACTTGGCATGTTCAAAATTGCTAGCTGCCATTACTTGGTTCAATTTCTCTCACTGTGGAAGTTTTTCTCATCTCTATCTTCTTCAGTTTAACTATTTTCTCATATTATAGCAAAAGATTTCCACAGTCAAGGTGTATTAGACTAGTCTCATTTATCTTATTAGATATATTGGGTTAGTCTGGCATGATGAAACTTTGGCCTAATAACTTTTCATTTTTTCCCTATTTTCCATGCATCTTCACTTATTTATTTTCACCTCAAAATGTAGCATGCTGGTGAATATGAGGTAATGGGCATATAAATTTTCAGGTTGCTTACCCCCCCCTTCTGAAATATAGATACCATACTTCAAATTTTCAGGACATTCCACTGATAATTAAAATACATTTTTTCTTTTTTTTAAGATGCTTGCAATTTTATGTAAGTTATTTTTCCACTGAAGACTTCTATAAACACTTCTGTTCTTTGCAGTGACTATGCAAAAGTGCTCAAGCCCTTTATGGAGACTATTTTGGAACAGATTCAAGATAGAAATATCCTAATTATGGGCTTTATGTATAGTTACTGCTGCTATTTCAGTGTATACAGACTGTTCATACATTACATATGTATTTGATTGTTTGCGTATCCCTACTTTTCATTCTGGAGTCGCAGGAATTTGCCATTTTCTAAAATTGATGAGGTTTATTGTGTGCTTTCCTTTTCTTTCAATTTTAGGATAAATATGCCTGCTGCTGTGACAGAAATTTATTGAAAGTGATGGAGACACTTAAGATGCTGCAGCTGTGCTTTCACTAGATAGAAGTAGAAAATACTAACTAAAAAAAAAAAAAACAAAAAAAGAGACAATTAGATCATAACTCATATGTCAACCTATACGGACTATATACTATGCCCAGCAGTTAGCTTTGCTGCCAGTACAGAACTGCTCACTCATGTGCAGTCACTCTGGGGCATTCTTGGCTCTACGAATTTTCCAGTTTTTAAAAAAGCAGCCATTAACATTAAAAATATTTTAAAGATTCCTTATAAAGAAAGATTATCCTATAAGAGCTTCTTGCAAAAGATGTTTCTATTGAATAGTGCTCCACTCTAATGCAGAACCTTTCATCTGTCTTTGCCTTACTTTTAAGCTGTGTCCTCTATATGTAAAAAAACAAAACACAAAGCAATGAAATGGGAAGGGGTGGAAGAAAAAAACAGGTTCAGTGTTAGAACTAATAACTTCCTCAGTCAGATCTCATCAGTGTCCCAGATGACTGTGAATCAGGATAGTCATATTATATCTGTGTATTATATGTGTGGAAACCTGCAGGTCAGTTTATCCTGTCTGGCACATGTAAATTGTGAAAGGAGAAAATGAAAGACCTGACTGATAGAAGGCAGAGTGTGTATTTGCATATGTGACAATCATTCACAAGTTTGGGGAACAGTGCATTTCTGTATTTCTCACTGAATTTAAGTCCCAGTTGTACCACAGTACAAAGACAAGACTGTGGCTTGTCTTACCTGCAGAGGAATTAGGTAACCTCCTCTGGTTCCCATATACTGATTTCATGTGCACTGGGCCTTAGGGGTAGGGAAAAACTGAAATAACTTTAGACTGCCACTGTCTCTTGCTCTGTCACTTGTGAGCAGCGACAGGGTGCTGTGGCTGCTGTAGGACCAGCAGGCCCAGAGCACACATCTGTAGAGCAGAAATAATTGTGTGCTTCTTAACTCTCCAGCTATTTTCCCATTAAGTTAGAACAAGGTTTGATTTCCTCTTTATCCATGATCTGTGTTAACCATTCCGTGGGCTGGGTATGCTGTAATTGCTGAGGATCCCAAGAGGCACTCAGGTGCAGCTGCTGCTAATATTTCTGTTGATCAGGAGGACAGTCTCACCTGAGCTATAAGGTGGCTCTGAAAGTGTGTTTTTACACCTATTACATGTGAAGCATCCCTTGTTACTGTCCATTAGCAGATCTGCACATGGGAGAGATCTCTCAGCTGTGTGTTTGGGAACATCTGAAAGGAGAATGTTGCCCGTTACAGCTTTGGATGTACGAGCCTTGCCATGTGGTCCTGCTCCTGAGAACAAAGAATAAAAAAAGTGCCGTGTGGGAGTATTTATAAATGTAATGGTTTGGTGGTTATTTTTCTTGTTTTGTTATGTTTTGTTTTGTTTTGTTTTGTTTTGTTTTAATCTTTTTCTATAGTGGGATGTGTAACTTGAGTTTTGAGGCCACTTGGAGCCAGGAAGAAATCTGCCCTTGCTTTCTGAATCGTTCCTCTATGGCATTTTAGACCATTCTTAACTTATTAAAGACTTAAAGGACATCTGAGATGGCAGGGAAGGGGTGATAGGGGAACAAGGAGATAAGTACAGGCTAAATGACAGGACGTCCTTCTGCACAGGCTAGTAAACAGCCTGGGGCATATCAGGATGGGTGTCTGTAGCATGAAAATGGTCACTGGAGAGATGTCTTCAAAGACGAGATTAACTCTGGAGCCCGGATAACCTTATTGCCTCTGATAAGGAAACTGGGTATTTCAGCCACTTCCTGACATATACTGTACAACCAAGACAAAAAGAAAGTGTGAGTCACGTGTGAATGATCGTGATTTCTTTTCTCCCAAAGCCGTTTAGGGCAAAGCTGCATATAACAAGCAGCTCTTACTTGAACAACAAACCACATCAATTAAAAAGCTCATTCACCAAATGACAAAATAGAATCCACTGAATCAACAAACTTGTATTATCAACACATCACTGGCTACTGATTTGGATTGCTATTATTAGACTGTGATTGTTCTTTTGTTTTCACTGTAACTGCAAGAAAAATATCGGTGTCCCTATATACCCCTTGAAAACAATATGCTGGTTTCTTTTTAGGCATGTTATTAAATAAAACACTGTAAAAGAAAGGTGGAAATTGACTCCACAGAGGCACTTGTAGATACAATACTAGTAAGCCTTAGTGACTCATGTTCACATTGGTTGTATCCAGCTTTCTGCAGTTAGCATGCTGTGGCTTAGCTACTGTCTTAGGGATCACATTCCGGTGATTTAATCATTGTCTGAGATTTTAATTCGTATTTTAGACAAAAGGATGGGATTCTTGGAGTGTTTCAATCCAGGACTGTGACCTAGTAATTTCAAATCACTCAAGTGTCTTGTTGTAAGGCAGTAAAAAAATAATCCACCTTTTCATTCTTGCTGTTACTAGGCAATTTCTACCCTCAAAAAAGGAAATGAGTTACCAGGGCTGGGAGTTATTCAGTAGGGCAGAATGTATAAACACAAGACTAATATAATTTATATAGTGTACGTTTTTCTCCTTCTCTACCTCTGTACCCTACTTCTCTGCTGTTCCGTAAGTGTGTGATGGGAAGCAGACAGCGAGACATTCCCAGGACACAAACCTGCCCTACTTTGGGTTTTCTCTTCCAGGTCTGGGTTGTTTGTTCAAAACATTCTTAAAAACAAAACCCAAATAAAGTCCAAACAAAAATCAATACCTAGTCTCAGCTCTAGTGTCTTCCTGTTAATGGCTAATTTGAAATTCAGTAGCAAATTAAAGTGCTAGCAGGGCAAAAACATGCTTCAAAAATATCTAAAGCCACCCGTAGTGAAGGGAGAACAGTGCTTTAAACATGCAGCAGAGCTGAAAATGTGAATGTATATACAAGGACAGAGACTGGCTCCTGTCATGAGAATATTTGTTTCCATATGCCAATATCAGTATTTCATGGGGTTATGAAACATACAGAAAGTATTGATTTCAGAAGGCGTTTCAAGATACCTTGATAGGGTCCTTCAAGAAAATAAAGAATTGACATAGTATTTCTGAAATTGTATATATGTATTTTAAATTTACTTTGATTAAAAAATTTAAAGAATAGTAGGCACTGTTCATCTACACTCAAACACACACACAGAGTCAGCCAAACTTTGGCCTGAGCTGCTACTCAGACTGCCTGCAGCATGGCTGGGAGGAAGGTGTTTCAATGGCCTGGTGAGGTGTGCTACAGAAAGTTTTACCTTTGAGACTGAGCTTGGCTTTGGCAGTTCTACTGTGCTTTCACCTTTGAAAAGCCCCCAAGAGAGATTGCTGATTCCTGTTTAGAAAGGTCTCTCAGCAGGTGTGCCCTTGGCAAATTTTGTTTTTAACTTGCTTTGGAGGTCCCGTGGTACCACAAGTATAGTGTGATTTTGGATTTATTTTCCATTGACAAACTTAACAACCTGCAGCTATTCAAATTTCCGGGATTCAACAAATCCTCTACAGACGACTTTGGCTAAAACAAAAAGAAAGAATTAAGAAAAAACAAGTAACCCTGCCTAACACAGATGTGAATAAGCCTGCAAAATACTGGATCAGATTTAATTGAACAAGGTGAGGAAGAGTTAAATTTGTATTGCATTTGCATGTTGATTTACAGTAAATGTATAGTTTTTCTTGGCTTTTATACCCACATCTATTAAATGTTTTCAGTATTTACCAAAAAAACCCCAAAAAAAGTTGTAACACATGGGAAGATAAATGCAAGTTTAGTTTAGAAGATTTTTGTCAGATCAACTCACCTACTGTCTAAATGAGGAACCTCCTGTTTGATGCCATAGGTAGCACTCAGTACCACTTTCCAAGGTGGGAAATTAATCCCTGTGCCCTCAGAAGGGATACTGCCTTCCCCCAGGACAGCATATGTGTTCATGGCAGGATTGCTCGACAGAGAGCCATGCAGAGCTTGTCAAAACATACTTTATTATAAAATGTCCTACTTGGTTATGAATTGTTAGGATCTGTCTTGCTTCAACATACGAAACTTTGGTCAATTTGGGTGGACAGAGGAGGAATTTGCCTTGAGCTTCCCCTCACAGGGGAAGCATGATTGTTGCTTTTCCTTATCAGTGATACCAATATTCCAACAAATACACTCAACAGAAAAAATGTCCTTTTGGGGCGTATATTGCTGGGATGTGAATAGTGCTGCACTATTCTTTGGTGAATCCAGGATCCTGATTTTAGAGCAGATAATACAACAGAGAGGCAAAATGAAGGAGGACATGTCCAACCTTTTGCCCCACTGAGGGGCTGCTCAGCTCCAGAAAAACCCAGTGCACTAGCCTGCAGACACAGGGATGTGTTAGGGCCCTGTGGACATGAGTTCTGTTACTTCACTTTCTCATATTCCTCTGGCAAGGTTAGGGCTCTCTGTGTGGAGTACATCTGTGAATTTATGAGCAATAAAATCTGCTGTAACATGAAATGGGAAATGTCTTCAGATGAAAAGTGTACTGCTGCCTGAAGACCATTGAACCTATTTGTATTATCTACTGAAGAAGGCATTTTAGCCAACATCCTCAAATGCCTTTTAATGTATAATTACCCATCACTTTGAGGGTCTAATCAAGATAATATGTGTGCTTCTTGTTATTTCAAGCTTAGATCTGCTTGGTGAAAGTGCAAACAGAAAAGAACTGCTTTAATGCTCTAATCTGACTTTAAAATATAGGCTGTTAGAGAAAAATATGTGTCTAAGAGTGTTTTTCCAAACTAATTATTCCACCTTTAACCAATATTTGAGAAATGTTGTCCAACAGTAATAGGAGAGGATTCCCATGTAGAGTTCAACTGAAAATTGTTTAGAGCAAATTAATCTTCCAAGCAGCTCTAATTTTTAGTGTTTTGGTAGAATGTGGGGTAGCCCTTAGGATATGTTAGGAACAACCCAAAAGGATGTTATAGAAAAACCAGAGGCAGTGTAACACATCAGGAATGAAACAGCTTCTTGCTAAGTGTCCCAGAAACACAACTTGCCGACTGAGTTTGGTCCTATTTTTAAAAAGGCCTTTAAAAAAGCATAATGATGAAAATGCAACAGCACTTGACAGTACTTGAAGAAACAAAGTACAAAGGTCATAGACAATTAGCTTTTAATTATGTAAATACTTTATTCTTGTAAATATTTAGCTATTGCATTTATCCATAAAGCTGGAAATGAAAAGGTGGGGGAATAATCACAACAGCCTGTGCAGAGCAACAAAACAGGATAAAACATGTGCTCTGTATCTCAGTCAAATACCTAAGAACATAGAAGCAAATCTGCAGTTGTTGTGGGGAAGGAAGCAGGCTAGCTGCCTGTTAATGCACCAGAAATGTCTCTTAAGTCTCTGTTTTCATTGTGCTAGCAGACAAATATTTTTGCTTGATAAATGTGAAGAACATTGTCTTTGAGAATAAGTGGGGTAAACTGGAGCAGGTTTTCTCTCCCTCCCTTTTTCCATAAAGGATGGGTTGCAACTAATCACCTTTTTGCTACAACAGAGTACTCAGATGAGAAGCCCTTGTAGAAGAAGATGACCAAAGAGAAAACAAAACACCTTTTCTTTGTGATACTGTAGTAGATATCAAAGTGATGGGGTTATGACAAATACTTCCATCCCAGAACTGACTAGAGACAAAAGGACCCCAGAGAAGGGCTCCAGGAAGGTCTGTGCCATCCCAAAGTCCTCCCCAGTTACCTTGATGTGTCCATGAGGTCCAGCAGGTCAGCCAGAAATCCCTGGAGCAGGTCCATCTGTACCACCAGTGACTCACAGGCTTTCCTGCAGTTGCAGAATCTGTGCAGTCTGAAGGAGGAGCAGAAACCTGACAGTGCAATGAGGGGGACTGGTGGCTCTGACACAGGAAAAGGAGGGACAAAATGAACTCACAGGGACCTCAGAGCTTCAGAGAAGCTTTCAGTAAGATTTAGAGGTTGTGTGTATAAGCCTCAGGTGCATAAATGACGGGGTTATGCTGTGTGGTCTCAGGATATAGGTTGAATTCAACACATCTTGCTCATGGTCAAGAGTGTTTTTCTGAAAACAGTATAGCTGTTTTTGGTGTATTTTTGAAATAGCTCATGCTATAGGAAAAAACCAAATGCCAACTTGATTACTTCTTTCCTGATTTTTGTACTGCTCTATCTTGGTGTGAAGACAGAATCCTCCTGCGTTTTAATGTTCCTCATACTGCTGCCATTTTCTGTGACAAAGCAAAATAATCTGTTATGGGTAAATGCTTGCAAAATGGTGATGAGAATTGAGGGTAAAGAACAGGAAACATCTATTTTGGGACTCTTAATTCTAAACATGCAGGCATAGACAAGAACTTTATGTTTCAAAGAATATTTCAGCATTATTTCCCGCTATTTTGTATTATCTGAGTTACCTATCTAGCTTACTTGCAAAGGAAATGATGACTGCGCAGCAACCAGGTCCACAAGAATTGGACAATCATGGCTGATCATGTATGTCCAGAAATGTTGGTGGAATTATTCTATTTTCATAATGGAAAGGGCAGCCTGTTTGTAAGCAGGGAGAGAAAGGGAAACGAGATGAAGGATGTAGAAAGCGAGCATAACAGATCTAAAAATCCAGCTCTTAGAGCTTAACTGTATGAAGTACAAAAGGTGCTGGGTGGGATGCTTGAAAACTCCAGAATTAGTGTAGAAACCTGTGTGGATTTAAATGCAGAGATAAGCAGCAGTTTGGGGAGACAGGTGATGCAGAGGTTGAGGAGTGAGAGAAACATGCTGCAGGATAATTCTCAAATGGTGCAAAAGGCAGGAAGGTCTCACAAACATTTTGATCTATATATATAAGTATCTTAGATAAATGGTCACTATAGTGATCATTATGACTTTTTCTTTCATGAAAGACAGCTGTTTTCTGAATACACTTAATGCCACTTGGAGAAGTGAGCACACAAGACTTCTTTGCAGTGAACACAAAAGTTACATTTTCCCCCTAAATTTAATTTTTTGCAGGCTGCTTGACACAGATAGAACATGTCATTCTCTCAAATTTTTCAGGCTGGCGCAACCCAGACTATGCTGCCAAGTGTGACAGTACATCCTAGACTGTGTTTGAGAGAGAAAAGGTCTGAAATGAAAGAGAAAGTTTTAGGTAATGTGCCTAATGACCCTCCCCAGCACTTGAGCATGACACTTGTCCCACGGGAGCTGTGTGGTTGGCTCTGTATCTTGCTCTGCCAGACCTCCCTCCTGCCTCAGCTGGGTGAGAAGGCGCCTTCTCTGGGGCATGACCCCAGGGGCAATGCTTACACTTCATCAACATGCTGAGCTGGGGGCAAGAAGTGCCAGCAGAGAGTGAACCTATTTTAACTGTCTCTTAGACATCATTTGGACATGCTTTATAAATAATGAGGGAATAAGATTTTTTCAAAACTTTGCCTGAAAAAATCACGATATTGTTTTAAAATCATACATCACCAGATAACAGGTCTCATAACCACTTTATAAAACATAATTAAGCCAAGAGGCCATTCTAGCAGAAATACTGTGGGTTTGGAGTGGCAGTTGATTACCTACAGAGTACTTTTTTCAGAGATTAACTCTGGATCAAAAAAAAAAGTGTGAGGATTAGAATATTGTGTATTTGCTTCTGCTATTCCCATACTGTAGTCTATCAACATAAAAGCAAATTAAGAGCTAATAGCTTTGAAACACTATAAAGCCAGTAAGATGTAAGTGCAGGAATTGTAATGCATAAAGACCAACTTTCAGACAGTAATGCTTGTCCTTGCTGCATCCTTACTGTGCAGATGATTTGTAGGCAGTGATAGTCAAATGTGTTGGAACCAAACGTAAATACCATTGCTGAAAATAATTTCTTTCTCATTGTCATCTCTCTCTTTTTAAAGCTTTAAACCCCAATCAAGAGACATTGTCATATTTTACATACACTTGACATTATTGTCTGTCAGTATCCCTGTCCTTAAAAGATTCTCATTGTCACTGAGGTTGATAATATTTAAGTACAGTGATTTTCTCTATCCTAGATTGTGTACATAATCTGAAGTCTGCCTCTTGGCTGCCATTTGTGCTTTTCTGTCCTGTGGATTCTTCTGTCTCTCCAAAGACGGAATGGTGACTTCTCCTTTTTCAGTAACACTGTATTAGCATTACTGCTGTTAATGTGGCTGTCTGAACAGAGAGGATTTAATTCTAAAAATCTGCATAAGAAGAATTTCAGAACATATGAAAAACTACTCTCACTAGAGCAAATATTTTAAAATTATTGTTTATTTAAAATAGGATCAGTGAAAAAGTTGTTCTGTGGCTGCTCCATAGCCTAAGGAATCGGAAGAATCCTTGTGGCACTTCCCGAGTTTGTGGATTGTTCAGAGTGTTTTTCCTGATCATCAGATTAGACTCTCATTGTTGTAATAGCTGTAGTAGGAGACTGTTGTTGAGGCACTCTCCCCTAGTAGACCACTGTGACTGGGCAGATGATCTGTGCAATCTCATTTTCCTTCCCCTGAGGGAACTGCAGATATTGTCTCCTGTCATCTACGCTTAAAGTCGATGGACACTTAATAAGCTGATTTTGTAAGGAGATGGAACACCATGTCTGAGCTCTTGTGGCAGGGCTAGCTAACGATATCAGACAGCAAGCAACTGTCACTTTTGGTTAATCTGTCATACTGCAAGTAAACTGCTTACAGCATGCAGTTGGGGTGGGCAGAACAACAGTCTAATCCACCTTAGGGCTGTACCCAAAGGCAAATTTGGAGTCTGCTTTTCTCAAGAACATAGTTGTTCCCTGAAAACTGCTGTCTCAGCAGCACAAAGAAAGCTAAGGTGCAGAACAGTCACCAGCTTTGCTGAATAACCTCCATCTGTGTGTCTGCTCAAGGGACCCTCATCCCTCGGTGGTGATAAAATGGGACTTCTGAGGAACAGAAGTGAAATGGAATTTGTCAGGAAACGTATCCTTGTACATTGCCTAGTAATGCAGCACAGATTTGCAAGCAACCTGAGGAGCTGGAACAGAGCTGTATATAGAAAAGGGGAACACTGTGAGACCTGGGCAGAGGTACAGGCAAAGCTTTCACGGGTAGGAGCTGTGGCAAGGAGAAAACAAAGAGGCTCTTGGCCGTCTCTTTCTGTTCCCTGTGTAGCAAGATGCCAATCCCTAAGCCAGAGACCCCACCAGGGTGATTGTGGTGTGATGGGTTTGGGGGAAGGTGGAAGGTGTTGGCACCTGTTTCTGCTGACACGATCCTGCACCACCTCCCACTGGAGTTCAGCCCTAGGTTGTTGTTCTCTGTTGCTGCATCGGGTGTGACTGTTCGTTCATCCTGCCGTGGTAGAAAAGCAGTGGATTTCTCCCAGGTTTCTCCCTTTTTACAGGTGAGATTTTCACCCAAATGATCCCTCATTTTGGCCCTTACTTGGCCAAAGTGCACAGCAGATCCTTGAATCTGTGTCGATAAATAATCCCATTGATGGAGGTGCTGCTTAATATTAAGCTGTCTGTTGCTGAATCAGCTCCTTGATCTTTGGCACCCTTTGTGCTACAGAAGTGTTTATAGATGTAAACATTAGATCGTAAATACAGTTTCTTCAGATGATGCTGCGGCATATGGGGCACAGTGTTGAGCTTTATGAGACAATAAAACTCAGTGTGGAACACTGAGAATAGTTTCCTCTTTGGAGGTCTTTATATTCACTCTTAACAATCGTTCCTCAGTGCAATTTAATAGTGTTTAAGCATATCCCAGAGAAGCTGTGGGTGCCCCATCCCAGGAGGTGTTCAAGGCCAGGCTGGATGAGGCTTTGAGCAACCTGGTCTAGTGGAGGGTGTCCCTGCCCATGGCAGGGGGGTTGGAACTCGATGATCTTTGAGGTTCTTTCCAGCCCTAACCATTCTATGATTCTATGTTTCTATGACACTAGCAGTTCCACTTAGACCTTTCAGGATTTGCAGGGGAAGGAGTGGGAGGGAGAGAGGGAGAACAAAATTTTTCCAAGAAGTGGTGCCGTTGTGACATGGTTGCTGCCAGAGAGAATTAGGGGATGACAGTGAGGGAGATTTCCACTGGAGTTAAAGGCCACCTGGAATGACAAAATGATTTAAATGCCAACTGTTTGTTCCCTGAAGACCTTTGTGCTTAATTATGACTACATGGAGGCAGTCAGCAGGGGAGAATGGATGCAATCTAGAAAAAAACAATTGAAAAAAACTATTAGAAATTAGTTGTGTTACTCTTTTTCATTCTCTGTTTCCTTCTCCTACAGGCACATTATGCATAGCAGATGCCATTTCTGGCAGAATTTGCGCCTATTTACAGCATTTACAGTAACAGATAATTTGACCACACATCTGTTGTGAAAAACATAATTTCCATGCATTACTACTGCTTACTACTGCAAGATAGGCTTACTATTCTTAAGACTTGTGACAGCTCAATTTCTGTGAAGATCATAGTGTTACTGAAAATCATGAGACCCTTTGGTTCATGTAAGTCTTTGATCAACTTTTAAGCTTTCACAGAGAAATGACATGTTAAGCAAATGGAACCATGCACAGAATGTGAAGATGATCCTTCCCCTCTGCTCGGGACTGGTAAGGCCACTGTTGGAGTACTGTGCCCAGTTCTGGACTCCCCACTACAAGAGAGAGATGGAGCTACTGGAGAGAGTGCAGCCAACATGATGAAAGGACTGGAGCATATCCCATAGGAGGAAAGGTGGAGAGATCACAGACTGTTTAGCCTGGAGAAGACTAGTGGTAGATCTTCTTGACATGTACAGATACCTGAAGTGTGAAGATAACAGTCAGGTTCTTTCCAGTGGCAAGGTCCAGGGCCTGGGGGATGGGCAATGACGTTGGCTACTTGGGAAGCTGGCTTACATGCAGTTCTGGTAATTCTTCAGGATTCCCCCATAACGGAAATTTTTGAAGTGTGTTAAGCAAAAGGTGTCCCTCCTTTCTAGAGATGTGGAAAATGATGCACAGCCTTGTCGCCAGAAATCAGGTTTGGTTTAGGTCAAAATAAGAAAAGGAATGATAAAATTTTCATGGAGTAATGTCAACCTTAAAATGACAAAAAGAGCTGCATTGAGTGGGGAGAGAACACTGTTTCTTATGACTTGATTTTTCAAGAAACGTCTGTTTATATTTTTTATTAGGTTCATGTGCCATCAGAAGACAGTGATATGACTTTAACTGATAGTTCATGATCTGCTTGAATTTTCCAGGCTTTCTTTTCTCACCGTAAGTTGTACTACCTTGCAGTTTATGCCCTTCACATAGACAGTACGTGCTCTCAATTCTTAGAAGATTGCTCCACCTCTGATATTGTAAGCTTTAAAGTGTAGTATTTTCCTTGTCCACAGTATTCCTAACATACTGTTTTCCTGCTTAAACAAATTGCCCTCGGAACAACTGGGGAACTTGGACTGGTTTCAGTAATGTGCTAGTACAAAATGTTGTCATGTTAGCAGTAGCAGTGTAGGTCACTCGCAACAAGTGCTCGTTCTGGCTCTGTTGCAATATGCTTTGCTAGTCACATTGGCTTCTTATGCTGCAGCAGATCAAAAAGCCTTTGATAATCACAGAGTTTTCTTTTATGGGACTGGAAGTCAGGTTATGATTACTGACAGGTACCGAAATACATAAATGAGCACTTCCAAGAAGAACTGATAGGAGCTGGCTTGAAGGGAAAAAATCCAGAAGCTGAGTTCCAGTAAGCCTTGATATAAAAGGGTCACGTTCACTGTAATGGTATTTAACAACCGTGATCAGATCCCACATGCAGAACATTCTTTACCATGCAGCATCCCACAAGTAGAGGATGCCTTTACAAATGGGCATTTGTACATTTTTTTGTGCCAGGGATACTGCATAGGAACAAGGAGCTGGAAAAAACTCTTCCTGGCTATCAAGTTCAATCCCTTTTTAATGGGCAATTGTGTGAAATGTACCCTCTCCTGAACCAATCTTGCTTATTCTGTGATATTATCACTGGTTTTGCCCCTGTTACACCTCAGGCTGTGATTGCTGTTGTGGTTAGCCAGCTCCTTTGAGTTTTCAAGCTCAGTTTTGTTGCTGGATAGTTTTTATTCCCCTTTTCTTTTTCCCTACTAGTTTATACCCTTAGTTTAAAGACTTCTTTCTGTTCTTGGTGGTTGACTTTGGCATGTCTGTATAGCACAGTGATGACCCACTGCGGCCTCTTTTCTGCCTCCCAAAGTAGCTTTTGCCTACAGTGATGCCAGGCTGAGCTCGTCTTCCCGCTATGCAAAATAATTTACTTTATGTTGTTTTAGGGCACCATAATAAGTATGTCTTAATCAAAATGCAATAAAGAGATTTGATTACTAGAGACTTTAGAGAGTAGTAGCTTTGGGCTTGAATTATCTGTCTCTCAGTTTCCTCCTTTTCTGGTAGGAAGACAATTGTGCTGGAGTTAAGCCTGTTGCATTGCAGCTCTCCTGGAACTTTGCAGAGGAGCTTGGCCACATCTGCACATGATACGGCCAGATATGCCAGGATGGAGCTGATGGCCTCGGTGCATTTGGCTCGATAAGCAGTACTCTTCCAGAGGGCCAGGGAGGCAGAAGGGGTGGAGCATCTGCATCCTCACAGCAGGGAGTGGATCACTGAAGCTGAGATTTCTCATTTAAACCACACTGTTGACAAGCTATTCAGTATGTATGTTACAGTCTGTGCTCCTGATTAGAGGCTAACAGATCTCTGATCTTCAGTGCAGGAAACAGTTTCCTAGTGTTTTTCTGTTACAGTTACATATAATATACTAATAAAGTGAGATCGGTTTATGTCACATTACCTGGTTATGTTGGCATTATCACACTCTTATGAATGAAGGTATATTTGGTTATGTTTCCTCCAGCAGAGTTCAACTGTGGACTCTGCGTTAAGAAGCTGTTGTATCAGACATGCTTTTCCTTACCTATGTCTGAAACATGAAGGAAAGATCCAGCATGGAAACTGGACAGTTTTTTTGACAGAAGTGTTTCAAAGTAATTTCTGATAACTGCTTAAGTTGGTTACTGTTTTACAGACTTAATCTAAAATACCACTTCTGTTGCTTTCTTAAGACCTATTTGGAGAATAGTGTTATGGAGTTCTTTCTGTCTAAGATACTTGGATTACCTTCTCATAAAGTGCCCTACTACTGGCATTGTATATTTCTGCAGCTTATTTTTACCCCACCATGTGTCGTAGAGTAATTCCCAAGAATAGAAGTACATTGCAACATGAAAGAAGTATAACATTCTCAAGGCTTTATCTTGACCTGCATGTTCATTTTGACTTATATGATGCAAGTTTCAAGTAATTAATATACTTTGACAAAGCGAACACTAGGGTCAATGAAAGAATACAATGTAAATATTGTGATCATCACACAGTGACTGCCCCTAGTTAACATAGCTTCATTTTTCATTGTGTCAGGAATGTTAAAAAATAATTTGCTCTCAGGAGGTCAGAGAAGGAGGTGCAGCTGGACTGTTAAAAAAAAAAAAAAAGTAAACAACTTCCTGGGAAACTAGTAGGAGAAGGCATATGAATCCGTAACATTTGGATGAGCCTCAGATTAAGGCATTGCAGGTTTTCCCAGACTGGAAATTCCTCATTGGAGAATTACTCCTGCAGCCTTAACTTCCTTTGTCCGCCCCATTTCAGTCTCACTCACAGTGTGGCTCTGGGCTTTTTGCTTTCTTGCAGGTTAGCGGAGGTGTGAAGTGTTAGGAAAAGGAAACAGACACAAGTCACAACAGGGAAAGTTCTGATCAGATGTTGACCGCTCCCATGAGGGTGGTAAGACACTGGTAAAGGTTGTCTGGAGAGGTTGTGGTCTCTCCATCTTTGAGGGTACTCAGAACTCAACTGAACATGGCCCTCAGCAACCTGAGGTAAGTTTGCCTTGGTCTGAGCAGAGATCTGACCAGGTCACCTCCGAAAATCTCTTCCAGCCTGAGTTATTCTTTGCATCTCTGTGTCTTATAGTGGTGACATGCCATCTTTCTGGCACAGAAAGGACATTAATGGGCACAGGGCATGAAGAAAGGAAAGAACTTCTGATGGGATTTCAAGGATGAAAAGTGAGAAGAATCAGAAGTGAAAGTCAAGGAAAATCAATTTGGATGAAACACGTGGTCACAAATAAACACTTGTCCATTCCACCAACCATACTCAGATATTCTTGTTCCTGTGATTGCTCAGTAATGTGGGGGAAAAAAAAAAAGTGAATTTGTTAAGAGAGAAGAAATTTTTCTCATTGTTATATTTGTCAGAACAAAGTGATCTTACCGTTTATTAATTATGACTTCATATTGACTTTTTGTTTCATGTTTGGGTAAGTTTTTAGATCACTTAGTTGTAGATATCCTGAAACTGTAATGCATGACAGTCCTCCGTTTTCAATTCACACTTCTAATAGTTTCTCAAATCTGCCAGGAACTAATATGAAATGTCAGGATAGTTTTAAGTATAATAAAACTCTTTCACCTCATCCCTATGTACCTGCACAACATTCACAGAATCACAGAATCACAGA